>NW_019213229.1:0-110819 GCF_002532875.2 Varroa jacobsoni | reverse complement strand
TGTTTCTTATTTATATGATTTTAGGAGCTTCTGCAATAATGTCTAGTATACGGATTGGACGGTATACTTTTTCTAACACCATGTGTTGTCATCTTATGTCTAAGGACCTCCGGCCTGTCGAGAAGGGTAATGTTCACCGTTTCGGTTAACATTCTTGCCGTTTCGCATGTTTTTTTTAGAAAATCTACTGGTTACCGTTTGGATCTCCCTTGAGACGTAACGAAGGGTTCGTTGCCTATGCTGCCCATCGGACGCATGAAGTCCGGGTGGCTTGTCTGTTTACAACTGGCTTCGCCATTTTTGGACTTCGGGTGTCCCTATAAAACTGCCAGATTCGATTGTGTTCTAAATCATTCTTATTGTGCCATTGCTCCTAAATGTGAGATCTGCGTAAGACGTTTGGTTACTTTCTGCAAAGTTCGTTGAAAAATCGTCGTTGAAAAGGGTTGTACGCTGCTCGGTTAGCCACACTTTCACTTCTGGCCGGGAGGGATCCCGGGAGCATTGAAGCGTCGCTACCGTGCACAACATTAGCTTCACACACCAGTATTATTGTTCTTCTCCTTACATCCTCCCATTTCAGAGTACTTTGTCATTATTGTCGTTACTGCATCCGTACTGGCCTCATTTCCGACTTATCCACTTCCTGCTCGGCTCGCTAATAGGTAACATCCCTAACCCCTGTTTCTGTCTTTGGTTTCTTGTCCGTCATATGCTTATTGCGACTGATGAAAGATGACCTGCACCAGACTGCAATTTCTGGGCCTAACAAATAGTTCTATGACGGCTAGTCTTTGGCAGTGTTATAGCTGCTCCCGCCCCTTGTTGTCTTGTCAACTTGAACGAATTTAAGGTAATTTTTCTGGTTGCCTGAAACTCATATGCTGACTAGGCTTGTAAAGGGTCATTGCTCTCTTTTCCTTGTCATTTTCCCTTACGATATTTCCGCTAACTGTAGCAGGGCGTGAATTTTTGTTTCCTTGACCTCTCCCTCTCCTCCCTAACCTATTTTCTGTAAATGAGCAATTTCACGCAGCTACTAAAATAATTTAGCTTTCCTGCCTTGCACCTCCTGCAACAATAGCACTTTCCTTTCCGAAGGCGGACTTTAGTCTTACCGACTATAGTTTTATATTGGCAGCACCTTATTCGTTCTAGTTTTTCCTTTGAAAGTCTGCTCCCCAAAGGGCGACCTTTTGATTAAAATAGCACTGACTCATTTACTTAGAAAGTACGACACATATCCTTAGTTTATGTTCGGGTTTTAGACGAAGGAGCTTCTCCAATTTCTACTCTAGAGAAACTGCCGTTCTCCATTTGCCCTGTCTATTTTCGTTCGCTATGTCCACTGTGGTAGTCTGTCTGCTGTTCAACCTAAGCTTCGTTTGCGTCGTGTCGTTTCTTGATAGCTGCGTCTAGGTTTCTAATGCTGATTTTAATGGCTTGCGTGCTTTTTAGGTTGCTTTGCTCCCAGTGCTATCTGTACTTTGATGCTTTCCAGGAACGTGGTAGTTGTCTCTTTTGTGTTTTTGTTATATATCACTACGCATATCTATAAGTACGTATTTCCGTCACGTGTGGGTTCAACGGTTTTCACCGTAGCGGCCTTCGTTGTGTCCACTTTGGGCGATAGTACGCCTTACTGCTCTTCTTGCTTGTTTACCCCAGGTGAACCTAATTGTTATTGATACCGATGTATTTTTAAACTGTGCACTTGTTCTTCGTTCCTCTGTGGCTGGTTACTCTTTGTTACTCAGTAGCTCTTCTCATGAAATTAACGTCGACTTCCTCTGCTGCACGCAGGGCCGTTTTTTTCCTCTTCTCTTCTGTCTTCCATTCTCCAGCAGGTTCTGCGTGTTGTTTTTTCAATTATTATTAAAATCGTCGATATTTTCATCTTCTGCGCAGTCCTCACAGTGAGAACCCCCTGCGCTTACATTAAAATAGCTATATGAGCTGCCCAGTGGTTCTTCAGCGGACAAATTCCCCTTACTTCTACGCTTCTCGAAGCCGGCAGCTGCTGGGAAAATCGAGGGCTAACCGTGCGATGACATCCAATTCTAATTCTGGGTCATTGCTTTAACCTTCTTATTCTTTATTTGTAACAATGATGGTAATAATAAACAAGAGCGATGAAAAAAATAGTTGTAATGTAAAAGTGCTTTAATTTTAATACACACCCAAGTGATAATTTTAAACTGGATGGATAAGTAATATATTTTATACCTTGCAATAAAAGTTGCATTAATACACTATTTCCTTCTACGCATGATCATATGACTGGTATCGTTTATTGATAATTTCAAGGTAACAACATGACCACAAAGGTCCTATAGTTTCATGTATTTTGTAAACGTTTCACATACCCGTACAGTCGAGGAAGTAAGGCTACAGAAATAGAAAATGAAAGTTATCACATCTGCAAGTCCCAGCTCGACTTCGATTTACCGTTAGAGTGTATGACAAATATTGTTATTAATTTTCAGGCTACTTGAAAAATAAGTTCGTAAGGAAGCTGATAGATATAGTCCCTATTATAGCTAATCTAGATCAAACCGAAACATATTCTTGACCTAATCTTTTCCATTTTTCGCTTAATTTCAGCCCCACACGCGTCGATAGTCGAATCTCCCGAGCTTTACGTTAATCGTGGGAGTACTATAAAATTAACGTGTATTATTCACGATTGCCCTCAACCGCTAACGCATATCTTCTGGTACCATCAGGATAAGGTGAATAGGCATACAGATCAATCCTATGGAAATGCTACGATAGCTTTGAATCTCAGAAATGTTTGCTTTGCTGTGATTCAATATCTTAATGTATATTTGCTTTACTAATAGTTCCACCGTTTTATCTTTTTTGCTGGTCTATTACTGATGCCTGTTCTTGAGGTGATTAATTATGAGCGACATGCAAACATTACAATAGAACGAGCGACTCCCAGCTCCAATGAGGTGAGTGGCTGGTCTGCATCAGCAGGTTCCTGGAATTCCTCCGGAGTACCGCAACGAGGTTCTGTCTCGACTCAGGTCTCTCGGCTGCTTATACCCGCAGCATCTGCCGAACATTCGGGTCGATACACATGCGCTCCGATACATTCTAATGCGGTTGTCGTGCACGTTCATGTGCTCCACGGTAGGTAAACAGAAATGGTGTAAAAAAACAAGTTTAATTGTATAGGTTCAGGCACAGACAGGGGCAGAAAATAGACTCGGTAGATATTGCAGTTAGAGGATGCTGACGAAAGTCACACAGAACTGTGCCAGAATACCTGTAATCTAAGGTCTGGTGTCCATTAATTCACACCCTAAATTTTTGAACAAACGCGATCAAAACAGTCGCCCACTATAACCTATGTTATATTTCCAAATTTGTGTATATATACATGCGCAGCAAAATGTTGTTTACCTGAGCGGTTTGTAAAGTTTGTGGCGCTAATTGCATGTTTATTATTAAGAATGACCTTTAAGAATTTGCAAGATAATTTTTAACATAAAAAATTTGCGAAACAAATTATTTTAAGGGTATTAAGAATTTTCAGGTTCTAGCAGGCCAAGCGTAACAGACAATTGAAAAGAGAAGCGTCTACTAAAAGCGACG
Organism: Varroa jacobsoni; assembly: GCF_002532875.2. Lineage (NCBI taxonomy): Eukaryota > Metazoa > Arthropoda > Arachnida > Mesostigmata > Varroidae > Varroa > Varroa jacobsoni. Next base: position 107,216 of record NW_019213229.1, on the reverse strand, counting down.
TAAGATAGATTTCTAGTAGCATCAGTCTACGACATCGCAAGGAAGAGCTGCATGCACTTCTACAATATTTCCATGCCAATTCACTTGTTTTTGCTTCGATTAACGTCTTAAGAATGAGAGTTATCTCTATCTAGCGCAGTCAGGGTTAATGTAGGTAGAATAGTAGCACTTTTTTTTTTTATGACTATTCTGTTTTTTATTCGCGTTTTAGCGGAGGAACATTTGGCTCGCAAATCTCACGAAGCCTCATCAGCTGGTTCTACTGGTAGCCCGGCTGATCGTCCCTGGTCGCTTTCCATTCACGCCAGCCTGTCGTTGCTTGCACTCGAGCTTTTCTTTTTGTTGGTAGTTGCGAGCACCACGTGACAGCAGCTTAATCTCCGGTCATGTCGATCGGATTTCCAGGTGAGTACGTTCTACCATTACTCCTATACGGTTATATAGCGCATATATAATATCTACATTCAACTAGCTACCTGCGAATCACCTGATATAGCGGGTCATTGGGAGCAACTCTTATTGTGCATGCATTAAACGAGAAATAGCTACTTTGAAGTCTAATGCATCGTGATACTTTTTTTGATGCTTTCCTGTCTGACTCATGTAGTCGTCAAACGAGTTATCTTCATCAACTACAGCTAGAACTGACGCTAATTCCAGCTTGATACGCAAAATGAAGTCAAAGATGTGCACAAAACTGTTCACAGCCATTCCTACCTCAGAGTCCGAGGACTTCATGCAAAGCCATCATATCAACGCCACCCGAAGCGCTGAAACAATGCAGGTTCAGCGTTCAGCGGGCTGCACCCTCCAGCTTCAGGCAACAGGGTGTACAATCGCCTTGGGCACCGAGTTACCACTCTCAGGACGGGAACGCGATGGACCGAACTTTGTGTAGAAAAAACGAACCACTGGTGCAATGGTCTGCCAGTTATTTGTATGTTTATCTATATAGATATTTAAAAATAAAGCTCCTTTAGAACATGTTGCTAATGTGGGTTGATTTAATTGGAAACTAATTTATACAGGCTTGAAGCATTACTACTGCTATTTTACGTATGGTACCAATGCCTAAATACATCATCGAGAGAAAGGAAACGGAAGAATCTATGAGAAAATGAACAAAAAACGAGATAGTTAGCATGCCCCGGTTGTTTTCATGGGGTCGTCTTTGTACATTACTAGCATATCAGGACAGATATGAACGACGGCAAGGATAACTGCAAATATATTCGCCTATATGGACGACAGATTTAGAAATAAGCTTCAGATGGACGAGTGCTAGTACATCTCCGGAACGATATAATTCTTTACAAGAAACGATGGTCCAGTGAACATCCGATCTCAGACGAAGGCCAAAAAGCACCAACTAAATTTTTAACGATGTATACTATTAGGACGTTGGCAGGCTTTGTTACCTGCCGGATGTGTTCGTCTTCGCATATGACTCTGTGGGTTGTTGTTAAAATTTTCTAAGGTTGATAAGGTAAAAACGCGATCGTATTTAATGCCTTTTGTTTCAGCAAAAATGTCGTGCGCAGAAAGAGCGTTGCCGCACAGAAGCAAATGCTGAATTTACCATGTTAAATCTGTGCTTGAAGAGGATATCTACTCTAGTTGAATTAACTAACGTTACGTTATGTGATAATATATCTTAACTTTGATTTTTTGCGGGCTGTTGATCGGTGGGTAACTTTTTGCGCCGTCCATACCGTCCCTGATACCGTAGACGATTAGTGATCGTGTGTCTATTCGTCTAATACATTTAAGTTGAACAATGAAATACAACATCTGTGATATAACTGTACATATATAAGCGTTAGTCAACGACAAGAGGAACAGTATGTAAAAAAAAAAGTATCAAATAAATGATGATCATCAATATAAATGTACGTTTCATGTGTACTGTTGCGATGCGCAGTAGATATCATTAGACAGATCATTATAGATACTCTCGGGAGCTCAAAAATCTCAGGTATCTACTAACGTAACTAGTAAACAATGTATATAATATTAATAATAAGTAATGGCTAGAAAAACAAGTTATTAGATAGGAGTAACTTGATACATGCTTACGATATGCTTAGGAAAAAAGACAAGGTTATTTAATTCAGAAAATGGGAACTTTTACTTAGCAAGTCAAAGTATAGGACATAACACTATGTTCGATCTAATATTCTCGTAAGCGACAACTGTTTCCCGAAGATATTCCTAACAGCAAATGGTCATTGCTTCGTTCCTGGATAGTTTTCACCATTGCGCTCAGCTTCTGGGTCAACGAAATCGAACCCATAGCGAAGCCACCATAACAATGGGCTATCAGCTCAAAATGTGCGTCGTCGTTATGCTGCAAGATAAAAGTAAACTTTGTTTACTAGCACAATAACACAACGTTTATGGTAAGTGAGAAGGCGGCAAACGGGAACAACCGTGGGTTTCGAGCGCCAACGAGAATAAATCAATCAACCAATGGTTATAGACAGCTGCGTCAGAAGTCTAAAAACAGCCATAAGGTTATTACAAATGAATTGCACCAGGGGCACTGTGTCCCCATCTGTTCCAGTTATTCGATCAACAAGAAAATCTATATAAAACTGGCTGAAAAAAAATAATGTAATAAAAAAATACCCTAAAATTCAGTAATTGGCGGAAACAGGTCATCTATTTAGCTGGATTAATTTAATGTCGTTCATAAGGTAATTTTGTTTCCTTTACGATATTTTAGTGTGAAAAGTACCAGGAAGAGAAAATTTGCCCCGATGCTTTTACCTGAACGCCTTTAATGATACCCTAAGGATAATTTACCAGTCTGAATTAAAGTTCATCGCTCTTAGCGTGTTTAGAGTCAACTTTGAAACCTGCGCTCTATCTAAAACTAGCTTATGTAAAATATAGTAGCAGTCAAACTTCTGAAGCTTCGACTTTGAATGGAAAACTATGGTATGGAAAAGGATCAGTTTAATCCGTAGACGTAGGCTTATCGCAAGAATGATGAAAATAGATTAATTCACTGCTCGCATCGTTTTTCTATCATGAAATAATGTAGCCCACTAGAACAAATGCAGGTGCTTGTAAAGCATGCTTTTGATTTCGGAACTGGAATAAGTATTCTTTAGCAGGAATCATTGAGCGTTGCTGTCGGCGCGCATTAAGCAAACATTTAACACATGACCGCCTTCTCCTGCAGAGAACTATACCCTAACGAGCCGTCCATTTCTTCGTTCCAATTGCCGTGTCGCGCAAGAGCAAATCTCATATTTGACAAGAGCCAATGACCCGGAAAGGTGCCGCATTGAATCGACGGCATCGATGGAAGCATGGCTGTGAAGAAACCACTTGTGCGAAACGTCGATAGTTCCATAAGACGGACAGTTAATAGTGTCGGGAAATGCTGCCTGCCGGACTGGTTTCCTATCACACCGGTGACTTGTACTGTTCTATCGAAGGTAGTGACCTGTCAGGCGCGTCTGAAAAAGCTGAAATGGTCTGAAATATAGAAGCTCATGGCAACTGAACTTAGCCTATCTTATCACAGTGAAGTAGAATGCGCTACCACTGATTTCAAAAAACATTGAATTGGAATTCGATTAACGGGATACCGATCAGTATTCAGTCGATTGCATCCGAAGCATGAGTATCACAGTAATCATACTAAAAAAGAAGGCACTGGTGATCTTCCCCCCCCCCCCCCCACAATACATAATTATTAGAAAAATACGCGCGGAAGAACATTGGTTGTCCTATTTTATGCTACTTTCCGGATGTTTCCGTGCCGGTTATCCGATTCATGCTACAAAAAAAGGCTTGTAGCCTTTAATTTCTTTTTGACAACAAAGGAAAAGTCGAGCATCAACAGTATTTCCATTTTTCCAATCCTGCTATTTGTATGGCGTACCGTCAATATAGCTAGTTGGCAATGCAGCAGCCTTACCTCGTCCGCATATAGCCTGACGAATAATTATAATCCCTCCCTGCAAATTGTTTAGAAAAAATGTCAAAACAAAAGTAATGTTCCACCTGAACCTATAATCATATTATATGTCCTGGATATATGGTAAAATCTTAATGAAGCAATAGGAGGAACGCCAGGCAGTAAAAACTAAGAGTAGCTACTATATAATGGTATAGATGCACTACTTACTTGCAGATATACAGTTTCATAATATGAGATGGAAATGGACAGCAGGCAATTATGTATCATAGACGCACGTGATTTTCAATATATTATGGCTGATTTAATGCTTCATATTCGGAAAATACCTTGGCTCACATTCTGTCCCATTTTATGACACATGCTATATAGAAATGTATAGAAATAAATTAGGAAATGTTTGTTTCGTATCTGATCTCTCTAGTTACAATGGTCCGATTCAGCCTATCATCAGATCAGATAAAATAGATTAATCGTCTAGTATCGTTCTGTAATATGATTTGATTAGGCAACTGGTAAAGGACAATTTGTCTAGCATATAACTAGGTCGCTATATCATTCTAATTAGCTTGTTTTATTTTTGTCCTATTTGAATTCATATCGAAATATAGCTAAAACTAAGAATATGTACATATATATATATATATAGTTATCAGATTATGAATAGATCGAGGACTATCTCTTTATTGTATATAATTCCGACCTCGCTTGTTGACAAGGTATCAAACAGAAAACATAACGTGAAAATAGTGTTGTATGCGTTATATAATTAGATTTGAATTTCATTTTCCATGTGACATTCATTTCGTAATATGTCAATTCTATAGACTTTTCGTACTAAAGATGAGTTGGTTTTGATCGGGATCCTAAAAAAAAGTCCATTGGCCTAAGGTCCAAACGCAAATAGTCTATGGGGCCTCTTTTTGCGAAATTCTCGTCAAGATAAAACTTCGCATCGCATGGAGTGCCCCGTCTCGTTAGAAGTGAAGTTTTCCATCTTTATTATAGTCGTCCCGACTATGGTTTTGTAGGGAATTCGAGCACTTGGCAGCAATCGTTGTGTTGTCAAAGAAAAGAGGTCCAGTTGTTTAAAATAGCTGAATTTCACTGAAATTACTGGTGAATTTATATGGTGTTTCATACGGATATGCAGTTATCCAGTAAGTTCAATTACGGCCACTTAATTTCAGAACAGTTTCATTGTTCCAAACATTTTCCTCGAATTTTTTCAAGTATTATGCGATTTGGATTGTTCTTGTTAATAGTAGGTTCATTGCTTGTAGCGCGTACATGTTTACCACTCTTGAAATGTAATTTCCCCATTTACAGCATCCCTGAATTTTATATACGCTTAATTTGATGACGCTAAGCTTACGATTGGATTGCCTTATAGATTTTAAAGACGTTTCGCTATAATCTTCCGGTACTCTTCTTGATTAATGAAGTACATTGATATTCTTGATAATCCGGACGTTGTCCTATGAACGTTCTGAACATTTCGGCTGTGAAGAGCATAGGTGAGTTTACTTGAAACTACGCGATATCGTTTTCGTACTTATTCTATAGCGTTTTCAAAATACATTTTAAATTTGATCCATCTATTAGTTCCAGAAAGAAATATCATAGAGTTGTATATATATAGTATATTCTTCTGTAAACGTGTATCTACAACACAAAATTTGCATTGGTCCTTGTGTACCTGTGGCCTTAAGCCTAGTGACTAGCTCTGGCGAGAAACCTGACATTACAGTGGTTGCGGCCTTAAATAAGATAGATTGTTGCGTCCTGTATCTGAATAAAAAAATGGACATTTGGCAGAGCACTGGGATGATCCTAGCAGTGCTTTCCATTGGCACCACATAATTGGAACTAATCACATAAGGAACCAGTGTTCGTATCAAGTTGGTCAATTAATAAATTGGCCAATTTAAAAAATTAATTATAGAGGAAGATGTAGAAAAAGATTGTTGAACTAAAAACACGAGACCTAAGCTTTTCCAATAAGTTTGTACGACTAGAGCACATTACTAGACTGGTAAACGTCGGCAATAAATACGTACGCTTTATATGAATGTAATTTCATGTTTACGAAACGAATGTACGTAATGTCGACGCACAGGTGGTCACGTACTGAGAAGCTTCTTATAGACGTATGTTATTTATTCAGTCCTTTCCGGTTACCTAAGGAAAAACAAAGTTAAGAAAAATGTGTAAAAACATAACTTGTCAATAAGAGAGTTTTGAAAACCGAAATTTTGAAGCCCCCTTTTTGCTCTACGAGAAGAGTGTCTAAGCCAAGCTTATTTCGTTCATTGTTTAATTTTATTAAAATAACGCTATTATTTAATGTATCATCTCTGCAATTCATATGTTTATGCTAATTTAATTTATTTCGTTTTTCTCATTGAATTTTTTACTATAATTGTTTCAAAGTACATATATGCATCTCTGTAGCGTTTTCAATATGGTATCACTCGTTTACTATTCTCCCAGAGTTCGTATAAATATGTTTAAAACCTTATGCTATATTTTACGTTTTGACCTCTGAAACTTGATGTTCAGATAAACAAAAAAAAATGCGTAAAATCTCTTGTAACGCTAGAACACCGATCACCCAAGACGACCAATAGCAGCTAGCAGTTGTTTACTATGCCTATTCAGTACGTCTGAGGTGTCCTGATACTGACCTTATACTTATACAGTAACAGCTCAAACTATTAGACAACATCCTCTTTCCCACTCTCAGTGATTCCCTGAATTCCCCTCAACGTTTGTTTAAGATCCTTCGAGATTTAGGCTCGAGAGAAGCCAATTGTTCAGCTAAAGAATATATAAAAACGCCAGACGTTTCTTTTACTCAAGGTTTACGTCGTCTTTATCTGTTGAGAGGATGCCGATTTAGACACACCTACAGTTCACCGACCTTGTCTAATAGTAAATACTGGAAACGTCCTTCTAAAGCTCATGTCGGCCCATATGCAAATGAAGTGTTCCAGCCGGCCTTTGTCCGTGTTAGAATTGGCTTGGTCTTGACAAAGACTCACCGTCGGTGCACGCACAAATTACGATCAGTCCGGAAGGTGATTGAGTAAGAACGAGGCAGACGTAACTATTTTCCGAACGCCTCCGCTGGACGCTAATTACTGTCTATAGGTTGGCAGTAAGTATATTAAATATGTCGGTGTTTATTTAAATCTTACTTTAGTCCTCGCTGATCGAACTAGCGTTGTTTACTACCAGATGCATGGCGTTATATCCCGTTCTGTCAGCTGTTTCCGATTGGCCGATCACGTCATGTGGTAATCTTCCCTCGGTCCATGGTTAGAGGTACAACGAGTTCATCTACAATTTTTGGACAAATTAAGAAGTTAACAACTTAGTGCATTAACACATTTTCATAACATCTGATGCCATCACTGAAGAGTCACCGAAACAACGGCATACGTACAATGCTGCACCTCGTATTTAGTCCAGGAGTTGCATCGAATAAAACAAAGTGTATATCGTGTACCTATGGTAAACTTTGCAGTGCATTCAAGTCATTAGATATTCACTAATGTCAAGTGGATTTAGAAGATTTATTTACGGTGTTAGTGGCGGATTACGAATATTCCTGCTTTAACGTATTTCCTTAGGCGAACTTCAGCACACCCACACTCTCACTGTTCCTTGAAAAGTTTCCAAGATCTTCTCGATGAGCACCTATTTAACCGACTAACGTGCATTTATGTTTGCAATTTAGACCATATGTTAGCTAGTCGAGACAACTGCACAAGTAGCTCTACAAGATTTGTAGGGTGCTATTGAAACACGTATTTAATCGATGACATGAAAAATACAGCGTTTAGATTTCCTGTATAAGACATCGCATCGTATTTTTCCGGTTATCGGTTGTCAGTTTTCTGAAATATTTACCATTTGACATCGGAACTGTGTCAGCATTGCATCAGATAGCTCATCTACCCCGCGGACGGGTGCGCATCTACCCCCAAGCCTCGAACCAAAGATTCATACCCGTTTAAGTTTAGTAGAGGGACGCCATTGTGGGAATATTTATAGCATGCCTTCTAATAGTCGGAGATATCTTTATATTACTCTATTCTCGAAAATTATATAATTCAAGAAACATTTTAAGTAAAGGATTGTTCGAGTTTGCTGAAACAAACCTACGATATTGTTTTCGGTAATGTAGACTAAAAATACTAGCGTGTTGGCGGGCTTCTGAACTGTTTGAATAATATTTCTTAGATATAACTTTTTCGGACGTCACCAGCATAAGGGAACATCCGACCTAGTCGAATATATAACAGAACATGCAGTTGCTAAAGGCTGATATTGGTCCAAACGGTTTTGAGCTCACACCTTAAGTTTTTTTTATGTTAATAAGTGCTGGTGGTATGAGTGAGTATTTTTCATTGTACTGCTCACTTCAAATACTGCGAACCTTTAGAAGAGACTAAGAGCTTTAGTGCCAATAATGGCTTTCCACTTCTGCTTATTTAGTTAACAGATAGGTTTCATTTATTGATACGACTTTGAGCCTCTGCGTCCACCTTGAAGCGCTTGCTTACCGGACTGTGTTAGGTGGGTTTAAATAAGTGGTAGTCCAATTGAACAAAGTCAGGACGATCATCTGACCAATTAAATGCTGTTGAGTATCAGTTGATGTAAAATGTCAATTTCCAGTCATGAGGTTTGTTATTTTAGTGCAAAAAAAAACACATAGGCGGGCCCTTTATTTGCCTAAAGACGTTTTTATCCACTTTCGTATAAATTTTTACAAATCCTGTCCTGTTTCACACCTCGTTTTTGGGAAATTTTTTCGTGATCATAGTTTGATGACACGGTGGTTCTTCACACATTCGGTCACATTTAAATCATGGAGAAAATGCACCACATTTCAGAGAATAAACATTTCTAGTTTTTCCTAAGTAAATAAACCACAGTTGTCATTTAGACGTTAAGGAAAATATTCATGGACATGGCTAATATTCATTTATCGCCTTTATTCTTCTGCTTAGTTTGTACTCTATGTCCTCACTTGCCTCTTGGCCGCTTTTCCTCCATGACCACCTTAACCGTCGTAGCTAATTTTTCTAAGAGTTGCATGAATTGCAGCTTTTAGTTTGAGCTAAATTTCCCGCAGTAGTATATTTTCATTACCCTCAACACTCACCACCTATCCGTCACTTCGCAGAACAGTACTGCAACTAAGAATAGTCCATTAACACATCTTCAAATCTGTGGATCCTCCTAGTTAATTCCTTAGAGCTACGCGGTCGCATAATCCCATATATTCGTTTGTTAATTCGTCAGCCAGTTCGTGCCTAGGGGCATTTACGGAGGCTAAAAAAGGCTACTCAAAGCAAAACGAAGATAAAGGTTGGTGTTGTGTCATCAGGTCGGCTAGTCTCGGGATGACAGCTGGTCGTATGAGTCTGTCGAATACGGTTGTAATCGATGGAAGCCTTTGAGCGTTTGGCTGTGAACGACGAAAACGCTTTGAACCCGCGGCTACCCTCAAAGCGTCCAGTCGGGTGAACACGCCGGAATGCACGAAAAGAAATGGGAAGTATAGGAAACATGAATGGCAAACGAGATTTCTTTTAAAATATATATCTATATAGAAGACGATGAAAATGAACACTACGAAGTGAAGCAAGGAACTAGGAGAGTCCATGTGAAAAAAGCAGCAAAGCGTTCAAAGAACAAGAAAAAATAGAAGTAGCCGTACCCGAAACAAGCAGTGGCTGCATGGAACTAAGGCTTGTCATTGGAACTGGAACGAGAACTGGGAAATCAGTCGGTAATTCGCCAGGGCGAAAAACAACTAGACGAAGCTAGACATCGAAGAAACTATAGCCTCACGTCTGCTCATGCAGCCGAAGGCAGTTTGTATTAATTTTGCATCTTTGTGATATAATAGTAACGCAAAGGTGGTGTTTATAAGACACTTCTATAAGACGCCCGCAAGTCTTTATGAGCAGATGGGTGTTTTTCTAGTTATTCATACACGTGCTAGATGGGCACGGATGGTATCAGGTGGATTGTGAGTCCCTGTAAGATAAAAAAAAAACTCGAAACATAGAGGATTGTGAATATATATATATATATATATATATATTAAGAGCTCTAGGCATACAGTACATATATTTAGATTCGCGTGTATTGTGTCATGGTAAAGCAAAAGTTAGAAAGGAAATCAAATATTATATTAGCTATATACCCGTATGCAGTTTTGGGCGCCGGAAAACGCAAAGGCAGCTGAGTGCAGTTGCTGAAATTAACCGTTTATTACAGCTTTTCCTATAGCTACTATTTAAAGAAGTGGATATATTACAAACGGTTAACATGTACAATCGAAAATCGGCGATGATGAAGCAATCCCCGGGTCAAAACAGGTATGAATGAGGTTTTTTTTTCGTGTGAAGTAAATATCGGCTCGAAGAAGAAGAAATATTCTTCGATGAAAAAATGCGGTATCACTAGTAACAGAAAGCTCCGCGTTAGGACGCCACCCTAGCAGTGGCACCTGTTTAGATGAGTGCGCCAATCTATCTCTTGGTATCTACGACTTCTGCTACCTTCGTTTTCGTTTTGCCGTCATGAGAAAGAAAAGGTCAAGACCTGCATTGAATTCATCTCATCTACGTTCTGTGTTACATTCAGTTCGTTCTCCACCCTCCTCTATCCGCTCGCTCTAGGCATCTAGTCTCTGAGCATTCCCCGCGTTCGCTCTGCCGTGCGATCGTAGTGTTTATCGTTCGCTTTCGACAGTTTCCTCTGCCTCCGCAGCTAGTGCTATTGGTGTTTTTGCTAGTGGCATTGTCTGGTTTGGCCACGTCATCGCGTATTACCTTCGAATACAGTACGGCCGACGCATGGGCGGGATTCGATCCATTGTGGCGACGAAGCGAGAAGGTAAAAAGATAGAAAAGGAAAAGGGGATAATAGGTGTAAAAGAAAAAAAAAAACAACTGGCCATTCGTTGGTCTGCTGCCTCGCGCCGCTTGCCCTGTGCATCTTGTTGCCAAGCTGTATCCGATTTATGCTTCCAACATCCGCTCAATTTTCCATTTCACTTGCAAGGCTACTGCCTTGCCGACATCCCACTGCTTTCCTCTTCCGCTACGGATTTTCAGTCTTTTTTCTTCGCCTGTTGTTACAATCGGCTCGGTATCGGCCGCCGTTGCCGATATCCTTTAAGCGTCACCACGAACGCACAAAAAGCGTCTGCTCCATACCCTCCCGTTTCGTTCCACGTTCCAACGTGGACAGGGTCTTGCCACCATGTTAGCTTGGTAACTGGCACGAGTTTGACATTTGGGGAACTGCCGAATCGGGACGGATTGGCCATGTAGATGTGGAATCACAGTACTACTGCTGCCTTTGCAGCGCAGCAAGACTACGTTCGACTGCGTGGGGGGTGAAGCTAGCAGCAACAGCACTGGCCAGTAAACAAAATATCATTTATAACCGAGCGAATAGCGAAAATAGCGTGTGAAAATAAAGGTAGCGGGCTACTAGGGCCATCTTCAACACCGGCAGATAAATAGAGGAAAAAGAAAAAAACAATCCCACTGGTAAAAGGTTTAAACTGTGGGGGAACTAGGAGAGAGACTCAAGCTGGGAGTGGAATTGAGCTCCAACATTCACCTCAGTCCTGCCTAACCCTATTCTTCGCGCGCGAGAAGAGGCGACACTTCTATCAAGACTGGGGTAAAGGGCTTGGCCACTATCTGATACTGTCGTTGGGGCCACCGGCGACACAGTACGTTGCCGCCTTTCTCTTTAAATGATATATATATATATATGATTTAGAGAGAGATTTATAGAGAATGCCGTTTATATGAATTCGGGCCGATCGCGCGGTTACGCGCGACATATAGCCCACAGTGCATCTCTACATAAACTTTAGTGAGGGTTTTTATGTCATATGAGTGCCATGTCCGACATAGCCCGAACAACCATTGAAAAGCTTTTCACCAAAGTGCTTTCATACACCGTCCTTGTTAGGACATGCTCTACACGGTGCTCGTTTTTTTACTCTTGACATTGTTGTTAACAACGCAATAGTGTCTCGTCCGGTGTCAGTTAGACGTTTGTTGAACACTGCGATAATACTCAACTTTCTAAGGTTATGGCAACCCTTACATTCTCTTCGTTCGTCCTCTATTCCCACACATATATATCGCTCATATCTCTTTGAAGAACAAAGGCTTCCGTAATATTTGTAAATCTTTAGATGGAAAAATACCGCTTTAGCGGTTGCCGATGGAACCGCATAAGCTCTATAGCGGTACACACCTGTGACCTTAATGCAAAACCAAGTTTTGGCGAGCTCTTAAATAGCTAAGATTCGACCACGTTAAGAGATAGCAATTTGGCAAACGAATGACACCGTGCACATACGGGGAAATAAACGCACAAATTAGTAACCTTTGGAATTGAGATTGTGAAGTAGTATCAAATTAAGGCCAGAGACGCCGACTTAATGGGTACCGCCGTCGAAAATTCCGTTTACATCCCCCACCACCATAGCAGATACTTGCGAGTGAGCCTTTTCTATCCGTAATCGAAATCTGTTTATTAATATTTTGAACAACGTCGTCACGTCATCATGACGAATAGAAAGATCTCTAACTAAGTTATATTCTCGACATGTGTTTGAGCAGTAACTGTTAAGCGGCAATCATTAAAAGATAAATTTTTTAAACTTTAGTTTTTTCGGCTTCTTTCCTGATGCCTACCCCTTGTTTGATAGCACACAACTGACAATCAATGAATAGATGCTAACGCTTAACGCTGCCTAGCAACAGTATCACCAGAATGACATGGTCCCTCAGTAAGTTGATTTACCTATCAAGACATTCGATTATAGCGTTTCAGGACGCTGTAGTCGCGGGCCACAATTGCGGGTTTTCTATTTCGAATGCACTGCGTGATCTTGATTTGCCTTTTGTAGGCGGTCGTACCACCCGCTTATATATGATTAGGCAAACGTGCACAGCGTGGCACTCTGATTGATCTTAGAGGACACCGTAGAAAACCTAAAGGGTTTATTGTGGGCTGAATGAGGACCATGGAAAGAGAGAACTATACCCTTGTGTCACCGGACGCCTAAATAGCCAACCCGTGGCTGGCTGGAATCTGCCATGAACGCCTATGTCAATGTTTAGACTGAAGACGTTGCGACTATGTAGGTAATAGACGCTGTGAATGTCGATTATAAGGGAGCCGTTCGAGCTGCTGATGTCTTTTACTTCGAAACACCATTTTGGACTGAATGCTGCTTATCACTTTTTTTTTTATTGCGATGCGAACCAAATACTTCAAGTGCCAGTGCTTATAGTAGTAGTGAAACTCATAGCATCTATATATATAGCTCGTATGAGTTTTACACGATTTACAGATACATTTTATATATATATATATATACTGTGTGCTGGAACGTATACATATTGTGAATAGGCACTATCCGAAGTCATTTACGTGGTCATATTCTGAATGGCGATATGGAAGCGATGCTATTGGGTTGAATCAGTTCCAGATGAAATGGTATGAGGTGGGTGAAGCCCTATAGCCTTAGAAAGGGTTTTCTATGTAACCAGAGGCCCGTACATCGATAAGCATGACGACCTTGAGATTTGGCCCACTATCATCTATTGAGGGTTAATTCAAGTTATGCACCTTACTCGGCTCTGAGATAAATCGACACGGCTCGAAACGAAGCTTCGAATCGTTATGGTCTTGAACTATGTACAACTAGGGATAGTCATATTTTATACCTAAGTCTTTTGAGGTATATGCAAATGTATCTTTATGATGAAGCAGGCTTTGTATAATGTATGGCCGCTGGGAGGTCCGCTGTTATCAGGGGGTAATAGAATCAGAGTCGATCCTAAATTTGTTAAGCCTGACAAAAACATCGTATTCACACACGCATATTACAGATATTTTTCGGGAATTACAAAAAACTATTGCATCTTAACTGAGAATTGATCATGTTGCCTCGTGCTTGTGAATCTGGCGCTTTACACAATGTCATTGCATCCATGTAATTTAAGATCGTTCACACTGCTAACTAATGACAGGTTACGTGATCGACGGTTCCTGCTTTTTGCCTCTGGTACTTGATGCAAAAATATTGGATTTGTGTGAGACTAATTTGCATCAGTGAGGCGTGAAGAGATGTACGAACATAATGCTTACCGGAAATTGAAATTGCATCTTATAGCCTCTGATAACTAGAACTTACCATTCGTTCCTTTGTTGACAGAGGCTTTTATAGAAGCTTGATATTGATTTATTTTCGGTTCGAAGAGTTCATGACGAACCTTGCCGTGAGGAAGATACCTCTTTAGAAGCGAATTGGTATTTAGCAAAAGCTTTTGGCATTAAGATAATGTGTCAGTATCACTACGTACACGATGCATATTATTAAAGCTTACTCAACAACATGTTCACGGACCTTACGCTTGTTTTTATAAGCCATACGTTTTCACGTTCCTTGTAGAAAGTGGTTCTTGTTCAACTCAGGTTTTATCGTTTAAAAAAAATGTAAAAAAAAGATTTCACGCCAGACAAAGAATAGGCTGCATTGAGTAAATATTCGTCATATATCTAGTATTTGATGTCATCAGCATATTCACTGTTAGACTGCGTTAGATCTGTAAATTATTTATTTATGTATGTGCATTATATTATTACATCGCATTTGTATCATGCAACAGGTTGCCTACGGCGCTATTCCAGCCCTCGAAATAAGTAATAGAATCAGATCCTTTTGCACAAACCTGTAAAGCTCGTTCATTTTAGTTTTCATTAAACGCACCTCATATTCATTTGCCTCTTTGTCTTTTTAGTTCCTTGCAGCTTTCCCTGAATCTGAGTCTCATTACCATACCTCGGAAAGTCTTCACAGGGATCTCAGTAGACGTGGTGCCATTGAGGCCTTTGGCTCATCGTGGACAGAGATGCTCTCAGCTATTGTTTTAATGCCTACAAAGCGTGAGGGCCTAGAGAAGCAGAATCTGAGTCACCTCTGAGAAAATTTGACCTCTTTCTGTCTCTAACAGCTTCTCTTGCATGCAGACTACGCCATTTTTCCGATTACTATTCACATAATCTAAAATGCTTGCTGGCGCTGTTTAAGTCCCGGTTGGAACATTCTTGGAAATATCCGTTATCTCGTTTTCCAGACAGGTACAAAGTATGAAAGTATCCATTAGAAATTGGCCTTAAAGTTCACCAGGTTATAGTATCTCGAAGTTGATTGAATCAGGCAGACATTGTTTTTCGAGGAATGGACGGCAGACAAGGATTATAGGACAACTTTGGTCTTGCTGAAGATTACAGGGTCGTCGTTCCTCTGACCTTTGATTTAGACGCAGCATAGCCCGAAAATTGTAACGAGCCCTACTGATATTGATCTCTTACAGTGCTCTATGGAAATAACAGTTTTTTTCCAGTGAAGCTGCAGGTAGTATTCTACTCCATTCTTCTCATGAGACCCATTAATGCAGACGACCGTTGTGAGATCTGTGATTAGTGAGCTCATGTAAATGTTCGCAGCTAAAGCTACCTGCCGAACATCATTGGTTTTTTACTGATATATCTGGAGTGGTACTTGAAATTAGTATGTGTTCTAGGGCAAACAGGTAGACAACATGCTTTTCCGGAGCCTCGATGCCGTTAGCTACCTCATTCCTGCCAGAGTAGGCCCAGCAGCGGGGATTCTAGCTTAATAACTCTAAGCAGAACACTATAACCTAATGCCGGTCTCCGTATTAGGCATCTCAAGAGGAATTGGCGTCGTATTTCTGCGGGGCATGAATCCACTCTCGGCGATTACGGTCTGCGTATCAGTATCTGAAGCACGTTGCATGCATTGAGTCGACTGCACGAACGTAAATAAATAAACTGATAAATTACTCATGAAAATAAGAACGTAGCCAAGCTTGTCAAAAAATAGTACCTTGACTGGCTTGATTGTGCCCTTTAACGAGATTCGCCACGTTTACCTACATGAATTTTAGAGAATGTTCTTTACCATCATTGCATGCCATTCTATGGTATTTATTTTCTTAGGCTATTTTATGTTTCCTCGGTGTTACTTCAAGAACCTCAATTGGCTTTATCCGCTTAATTAACGCGTCAGTGACTTCTGTACACCCATGTTGCTTTCGTCCGATGTTGAAGAGTAAGAGTTCCGGGGGTGCATACACCATGTTGCATTACTTCTAGTGCAGCTATCAGGTTCATCGGTTTGTCCAGACGGGCCTATCATCGGCTGCGGCAAGAACAGGCTTTTTGAGGTATTATCCACGATTATGAACGCATTTTTAGCAGCATGTAACAGTGTCAGAACGGACTGCCCCATAGTTTATAAGGAGCTTTAATTCAAATAGTTAGGAGATAAGGAACTTGTAGAAAGAACGCTTTTTATCTACGCTTAATTTGAGCAGTATTTGTTAAAAAACGAAATAACTAAGTCCATTATTAACCTATACGAGATAAGGTTTCCTTTTGGCTACATTTTTCTTAGAATTAGTGCGTCTCCAACTTAACTTTTAATCACCTGTAAGCTACTTTGACAGCTACATCTCACTGAGATAGCACAGGCCTTGCCCTCAACACCTAGAGAGTTTAGCTGCTCAGCGCAAACATTGCCGCCAGGATCTGCCGCACTTCGTGAATTTTCTATCTTTAATGTAGCGTTCAACTTCGTTAGGTTGAAGGGGAGGGTAATCGTGATGGAAGTGGACAATCGATGTCTGTCGTACCTTCTGTATGATTTGGATGTTTAGACTTGATTCCTTCTGTAGACTGGCATCTAAGCGCAACATTTAAAACAGTTTGAACGGCTGTCCTATTTTGAAGCTCGGCATACCTATTGGGTTTTTGATTTTAATGCCTGGTGCCTCTTTAACCCATTTCCAGACATCACTGACGTGTCTAGGCTCAATTTTAGTATTAAATTATTGTCAATATTTTCTTTTTTGGGTAGTTCATATATTCAATGGCTTATTTTTTAGTTGCCATGGTTTTCCAAATCCCCCCCAATTTTTCACTCATATGGCATATTAACAAGCCTGGTGACTGGGTCGCAAATTCTAGATGGCATCAATATCGTTTAACTTGCTTCCACACGTGCGGTCCTGACCAAGATGATTGACTCCCGGTCCATCCAGACCGTCGTTTTTCTCATTCATCCCTTAGGTGAATAACATAGCAAGAGTGATCGCACAATATAGGCACCTACCTAACGTTCAAGCTACACATAAGAGCAGCACCGATGTCTAGAAGTAACTAAGCTTCCTCATAAATGTAGGTGTACTATTGTTCAAGTAATATTGGCTACAGACGGCTGGGTACCAGCTGAACGAAGCTCCTCCTTTTTCGAGCCTGAGTCTACCGTGTTGGCTGGACTTTTTTCTACGAATACCACTGTCGACTAGTTCTTAATTCTTCTCCATCTATTCACTTGGACCATCCTGCACCTTTACTTATTAGTACTACACGAGCGCCACCTATAATGAAATTGGGTACCTCCGCGAATGTTGTTACGGGTTTTCAAATATCAATTACTTTGTTCGACTGTACGTAAATTAGCCTATGTCAAGAATACGCCCATATATACATATAGGCGTAGTTAATACTTGACATAGGCGTATCCATGTTAAACGTCCGAGAACCAACATTGGGTTCTGTAAATGAGCATGCTAGTATCATTAGTAACTTCAGCAGTTTATTCATTATTGACTCTAGATGATAATATACATTTTGATGCTAGTCGCGGAGAAATAAATCCTGTTTGGGAATACTCAAAACGCTGACTATGTAGGATAGAGGGCAATTAGGTTAAAAGTCACCACGGTCCCGACAGCGGCGTCACTAAATAAGTGTTCAACAAAACAACTAGCGCGAGTATGAATTGGGCATTCTTTGTGCGCTGCAGATAGGCAAAAAATATCGAACACAATCTGAAATAGAGCACAAAGGCGTAATTAAGTTACTTAGATCTCTCTCGCTCTCTCTACTGACATAATCTTCGCCATCGACCCGAACTTACCGTGACGAAGGACAGCGTATACATGTGGACAGTGTCGAAGTTTGATCGCTACATCAACCGCTAATGACGACGGATCAGAATTATCGTATTTTTTGCAATTAGCCTACACATTGTGTCCAAGTAGCGTGTAATTTAATAATATATACTCAAACAGCAACACTTCAGTTATGCCACTTAATTTAATCGTATCTGTCGTCTACTATATAATATACGTAATTATCTTTCTGCCTCTTATGTAGGACAAATTACTAAGTATCAGTTCTGAATAAAATACTCTAGTCGCACTCGTCCTTCAGCTCATGTTTTTGCCTATTTCTAGATCGTCAGACATAATTTGATATAACTGATATAATTCAATCAAACAGTTTCTAATTCAGTCCAAAGGAAAACCTTACAATTATTCAATATACGCTGTTGACCTGAACGCGTATTCTTTAAAAGTTATCCTTATTATTTACCCTGTTATATGAATAGGTTAGCTAAAACATTTTTCTAGCTGCGAGATCATCACCTCGATACCCTAAATACACTCAACCATTATTGGGCCAACTGCTTGATTGCTCCTAAGATGTTTTCAAGTTTCCAAAAAAAGTGTTTTCTTTTTCAAATTACATTATTATTACTGTTATTATCTTTGATTTAACTGTTTGTTGTTGCTCGTTTCTAATAGTCACCGTTTCCACTAATAGCATTCGCTAAGTCTTTCTGTTTCGAGTTTTACGTCCAGTATTGCCGTTAGGCACCTCATCAGACGGCTGGCTTCCGTCACGGAACGAAGTACATCTACGCTCGGGTTCGAATCAGCAGGCGAATACGTTACCTACTACGCTATGACGGCAACGCCTACTCTGTACTTACTATGCCCGTAGTGGTCCGGTGCGAAACATGCCTATGTAATGATTTTCGAGAAATCATTACTTATATCATGCATGTTGTTCCAGTGTCACCACACTGGAAGTGTCAAGTCTCGGAAAATACTGACGCACGTCCAAACGTAGAGCTCGAAACAGACAAACGGTCCAACTCGGCGTGACGTCAATTGTTACTGACAAGTGCCAAAAAGGTCCTTTATTCATAGTATATCTAATTTACTACTATTAGCTACTGAGCGCCCTTGTTATGACGTATGTTCATCCCTTGAACATTCTGGCGTACAACGGCCATTGGCCATATAACCCCATTCAAATACCATTGGATGGAATGGCAGCCTAAAATGAATTTTAATTTCCGTGCAGCAATAATCTCATTTCTATTTTGTCTGAATGCGAGTGATAGTATTTAGAAAAGGAAAAAGTAACTTACACGTAAGTCTTTCTAAAACTATTTATAGCCGTGAAAATTGCGCGACACGACAAATACCAACTGATAAACGTCCTCGACTGGGGTAATATTTTCATTTTCTAACGAAAACCCGTAAAGCCTCATGCCGACTTTTTTGCACAACTGGATTTTCCGTTTGATGGAACGTTGTGTAGCTTAGCAAAATCAAAGTTGACAGAAAATGATCATGTGATGTACGCACAGTTTATCTCTGTCATAGTTGAGCAACGATAGAATATTGGGGTACTTCACTGTGAATGGCTCGAAGTTAATTTGGAAGGTGTCAAGTAATACTTTCCTTTGATGAAAAAAAGATGACTTGTCAGTAGAATAGCTTAATTAACTTTTATACAAAATTAATGTTATTGCCGGTATCTTATACTGTTATACAAATCAAGTAAAAACAGCTCTTTTCCTGTTGTAAATTATATCGTTTACTGCTTTTAAGGAACTGAGTATTAAATATAAAACATACGTGCCCAATAACCCAAAACACAAAAGTCATTCTTAAAAAACACTATCAATCGACATTTCCGATCACTTATAATCGTGTAAGCTTAACAGCTCACCATATCAATTGTACGTTCATACCCAGAATGTACAAGCTCAAGCGGCAAGTATGTAAATAATCGTTCCCACATGGTCAATTCTA
Source organism: Varroa jacobsoni (assembly GCF_002532875.2). Classification (NCBI taxonomy): domain Eukaryota; kingdom Metazoa; phylum Arthropoda; class Arachnida; order Mesostigmata; family Varroidae; genus Varroa; species Varroa jacobsoni. The sequence continues at coordinate 87,239 of NW_019213229.1, read as the reverse complement.
ATCTGGAACTTAAATTTTAATTAAGACATCTTTCGACCGGGATTATTCCGACAAACAGAAACGATTCTATCTTAGCGCTATAAGTAAATGCCCTCGATTTCGGATTGAAACCTGCATCTCCCGAATCAAATGCAGAAGAACAGCAAGGCGCTGCCGATATCATCTGTGATGATCAGACATTCACACCAGACAATAGGGCATTATTCGGCAATATCATTTCACTTCGATAGAAACAAATAGAAAATGCAGGATTTTATAACGAGCTTTACTAGCACAAATACACGATGAAGTGTAGGCGCATTTGGGCTTGCGAACATTAATTCTTGAAGAAATTGCAGCATTTCTTATTTTTTGTTCCTTGCCTTTTTTGCTGATGCGTTTTGCGGCCTCGTTGTTATTTTTAGTCAAGCTTGAAGTCGATTAGTTGATATGGCAGATTCCATATAAAAGATTTACATATGATACGTGGAAGCACGTTGCATTATAATGCTAGTACTAACCTTTACATGTCCTAAAAAAGCACTGTTCCAATTTTTACATTGGGTTCATCGCCTTTTGTCGCTTTTTCCAACAGGAATCAGTGCTCTTTAAGGGTCACCCAGGCCACCATTTTCCGAGTATACGCCTGAAGCCGGCAGTCCATCAAAATTTCATAATAGCCTTCTATATTCGCTTCAGTGACCAGCGGTGCAGGAGACTTTTCCGTAACATCAAATCTGCTTTCAGAGTTCTTCTCCTTTCCTCAGGCTGTCCGTTCGTTGCTCACAACTGGATTACAGGACCTCGGTCTGGTTGGCTTACTTGAGCAATCCATTCGGACGCAGATCCCCTCATCTTTTCTTGATTTTACCCTTTCCAACCGTTACTACCGACTGCAGTATAAGGCGTTGCCAGCGCTGTCTACTAACACGCTTAGCTTCCTGACTACTAGAAGTAATACCGTTCTCGTGCGGCCTCAATTTCAACTATGCGTTAGGCAACTAGGAGTAAACAGTAGGCTCGATTCTCGGCGATATGTTTATAAGCAAAACTGAATGGATCGGGGTATTCTCGTGTATAACCTTTATGGGACGGTAATCATCGGCCATATGGAATACTTTGCCTAGTGAGAATCGGAAACTGACATGCTAGGTATTTTTTTTATCATACACTTAGCTATGGAAACAAGCTAAATGTAAAAATCTACGAGTGTCGCATGACTTCAATGACCAGAACTGGGACCCGATCAGTAAAATTTGCAATTATGTTATCTAAATGCGTACAACATAATCAAATGTATGAAGTTTTAGCTGAAATATTTATTCTTAACATATGCGAGCCTGTATACCTATTTTTTTTTACTTTATTTAAATTTTGACGCAATAATAAGAGGCAGAAAAAGGGTTAGTGTCTACACAGAATGGACATAGATTAAATATGACAAGTGTGTATCGATCTGAAACCTCCTTATCAAGAATCGTCTACTATTAGTTTTAAAAAAAAAACATTGGTTTTGAAAGTTTGCAACAGTATAGATAGAGAATTTGAATTATCACATCGTGCGTCTTCATTATTGGTCGTGTCTACTACCCGAGCCCTTCGAAAAGAGCTACGAAGGCAAACTGAATACGAGCAAATCGGCTCAATTTCTTTTACTTGCGCAACAGCGTCATCTGTTTGTTAGCCGACAGGCTTTCATCAGATCCTACAGATGGCCTTCCCGCGTCTCGTTAAGTTGATCGCCACTTTTACCGAAATAATTAAAACTGGTTGTTGCGAGCCTTGATAAACGATAAGGATGTCTAACTTGTAAATCAACAAAATCCGGTGGAGTTTAGCGTAAAACATACTATGGAAGTCAAAAAAAAGAATAGCCTCCACTTACTTTTCTTGGAAATCAAAACACAAAATTGAAACAGAGCACAAGTCGGTAGCATGGAAAAAAGTTAAACTGCAGACTTCTTCGTTTTAAAGAAAGATTTGAAGGTGCAGCTACAAAGAAGACTGCAACCTGAATTGCCAGGCCCCGACCTCGAAGAGACATAACATGATCCAACTTATTCGGGTGACCGTGTTTGTTAATCCACGTCAATTAAGAAAACTAATTACTGTTTAATTTCATGGGAAAAGGAATCAACCAGGGGAAAGAAGCGTGTTTTCAATATTTGATGCCACTGAAGTAATGCTTAGTAGCTTAGGTACCGCACGTAAAGCATGAAAGACGAATGTCTCAGTCGACCAAAAAGGTATCGTTGATAAAAGTCTAAAGGAAGTCAAAGGGTATTGTCCTCTCAATTGCAGTGCAAACGGACGAGAAGACAATGATCGAACTTTGTCCTATGATAATCCTGTCCGTTTTCTACTTCAGGTCTAAAATCTCATATCATAGCGCGAGTACAGTTTATTGTAAACTACCATTTCTCGTACATATATAGCATGTCCTATATAATATTTGGAGTATTCCCTTGAGTGTCTTCGTTTAGAGGCTCTGAAAAAGAAGCTTCTAAGACCACACGTTTGATGAGCTAAATGCTGCGTATTACGAAGCAAATGTATTAGATAAAAATATTTTCCTCCCAAACCCACGCACACCCGCTTGTGTGAGTTAAATCGATATGATCGCACGTCGTATAGATAAATGATGAAAATACTATTTAATATACGTACTATATAATCGTAGCGCAAGCTCGTTGCTACCTCGTAGCATAGCGACGTAAACCACAGGAGCCAGCGTCAGCTCTATTTTCGGTTAACTTGTATATATAAAAATGTGGTTCCATTAGCTTTGAACAGTTGTATGGGATATTTTGCACCTCTATCTATTGGATGCATCGGTTCTCACGAAGCACTACTTCGTGGCACCTACTAGATCAACGCAGTATAATATAGACCAAAATAACCGACAAACGTGTTATACATCTACTAAATATACTTTCACCTTTTTTTTGATGTCCCAGTCGCTAGCGTGACCGAGACGCAGAAGAAGCGTCTACGGGGCAAAAAGCAATACAGCTGTTGTCTCTACCGCTACCGCTACGGACGACATCGTCTACCGTTTATGCGACAAAAGCATCTTCTTATTCATATCCGTGACGGAGATCAGATGATACGAGACCAATTTTCGCAGTGGCAGTACGGAGGTAATAATACGTTGATCCGAGACCTTTTACTCCGACATCCTAACACGCCTTTCTCCGCCGTTGCTTCCTATTCCTATGCTGGCTATTAACAGCTTTCTTTGAGAAAAACTTTTTATTGAATTCGCTTCTCTTTTGTTATATTACCCTTAAGCCCAAATGTCTGTCGACTGAAGTGTTGTCCGATTTCTTATATTTCATCTGCTTGGTGATAGTATTAGTGGTATGATACGCAACGCATACCGTTAATACGTGCGTATGTATGCGCACCTCTACGAATGACATGAAGATTCAGTGCAGGTCCAGAACGTTAGTAGCAACGTAACAGTCAAGCAAACCTGTGTCCGTTGAGATATGCACGACAACTTAACGGGGCTGGAATATGTATTTAGTCTTAGTTAACCGCTGTGTGTAGTACTGGTAAATTATCGTTGAAAAAAATCAACGCATTCAATTAAAGTATATGGGGCATGCAGAGAGATTAAAAATGAAGCCTGAACAGCAATAGTGGAGCAGCTACCGCCAAAAATCGGACGATGTTTGAATCGAGCAACGTGTTAGTGTCGATCTTAGGCTATACATAAGGCTAACAATGGTAATTTGAGGAAAGCATTTTTCAGGTATGGGATTGACGGCGAAGGACGCAGTGAAGAAAGACGAGTAGGTGTAAAGGTGTAGCGGAAAATTGCCTTTCTTTGAAATGTACGCCATTGTCGATTGCGAAAGCGCTGTAGACTCGGTTCAGATAGAATGACATCGAGGTTAAAGAAGCGCCCCGGCGACTTGTAAAAGAGAATGGCAGCGATTCAGCCTGTCAGCATACATGGTTCCAGAGGCAGGCTCGAGACGGCTCACCAACCGGGACAAGGTTTCGATCTAGAGGATTCTTAGGGAGTAATAAAATCGTGATAGAGAGGATATTCAGGAAGCATGGTATGTAATGTAGCGGAGATGCATACTCCATTTCACCCGCTGAGATAAATTTCTAGGCACTGCCACTATTTTTAATGCTACAGCGGTGGTTGGGTGAGCACAATAATCTGAGACAGCAAGGTGATTACCACAGAGCGCAACTAAATACTTGCTTCCTACTAGTGCCAATGGGTAAGTGTTTTTGAGGACTTGAACCTTGGACGTCTGAGGCGCGGCTATGCCGAACAGATTCAGCGTACTACGTTCTAGATGTTAAGGCATGACGTTTGCCCTAACGTGATAAAATTGGGAGCTAAAGCTGTTTGTGATAAGGCGTTCAAAACTGGCAATTCCTCTATAAATTGGATTCCTGAGATCTGCCATATTATAGAGGGTAAATTTCCTGCAAAAGAATTCAGGCTGTCCCGGGCTAGACCTAACCGCCTTCAGACACTCTGGCTCAGCGAACCTTCTTTGGTCACACGGAATTCAGGAGGCAGCCATTCACTCATATTGTTTTATGTAGGCCTCACAGAATTCAATTCGCCTGTGCATATTCTACAGCAGTCCAGAGAGAATATTACTGGAGTCGCAAGCTACTCAACGGTACATTATATGGGACGAGATGACAGATTACAGTGTTAATGCGTCGTCAGATAAAAAGAGCGAGAGACCTTACAGTCCTGTACTGCCCCTTCCACTCGCTGTAAATCTCTATTATGAAAAACTGAAGAACGGACAAGATAAGCAAGGAAATTGCATCCATAATGTATTCAATTGCGTACTATGAACAGTTTATTCAGAAGTGACTTGCTGGTTGCACAATAGAGTGGGGGCAATGGTAGATATATCCATTTTCTCTTTGCAGTCGGCGTTCATAGGTGTGGTGGGATCACTAGTAGCACAGAAAAAAATCACCCGGTCGGCTTACGAGAAAAACCATGAACATATTGTGCGTGGACAACTACGCTGTACGATGGAGCAGAGTTGAGTGACGAACTATAAAGCAGGATCGATGGCTAGCAGAATAGTCTGTCCCACAAAGGCCGGAAGATATCGGATGAACGAAAACCAGACGTAATCCTGATTGTATTATAAATATAGACATCGCCCCCTTGTGACCTTTTCACCACCCTACACTTTGATCGGAAAAAATAAAATTGCTACCGAAAGCGCCTACAATCCTCGTTTCTGTGGTAGATTCGCTATGCTTTCCAGTTGATAGGCCAACCTTGTCCTAGTAATAGTGAGCGCTATTCTTTAACTGCTTGTTTGAGCATAATCATACTGTATGCTATTATGGGTAAGCATCAATATCTATTAAGCATTCAATGACTTGGACGCTCTTCACCGATTGAGTGCAAGCCTTAGACGTCATAGACAGTAGTGTTGGGGGCTTCCGAGGTCGTCTTGTATCGCGTCTTAGCTAGATACCTGTACTCCTCTAACACGTCGCCTCTTATTTGCTCTGCCGATTAATATGTGGACAAAATTGTCTGTCTAAACTAAAAAGCGACGGCTGGTTCTAACAAGTCACAAATCCGATACCCTACTCAATCCGTCAAATCCGGGCAGGATATCGAGCTCAAGGGAGTTTCTTAGTTCTACCATGACCATACATAAAAATAATCGTAGCCTGTTTCTGATTTCTGGCTCAAGAACTAAATGTACATTGGGTCTGTCTGAGCAAAAATGCTTCCGTTAAGAGAGCACACGGTGTCGGGATGCTAGACTGCACCATCACGTTTCAATCGCAGGCATTTTCGTTGAGGATCTTTGTGATTAATTGCAGGATATTTCGAGCTTTGAGAAGTATTTTTATGGCTTCTCTTCCTTTGCCGGCGTAACTAACCTTGTTTCTTTTTGCCAATTTGAAGAACTTCAAGTAAAACCATTATTCAGCCTTTCACTTTACGCAAAACTTCTCCATCATATCGGCCTACTTCCTCTTGAGCTTTGGAACTCAAGTTTGAACATACAAGCTAGTGGCAGTAGTTACGCACGTATTGATATCTTTCTATCGCTGAGATGGAAGTCACGAACGGCTACTTGACTGGCCATAACTGGATTTTTTTTTGTAAATAATAAATCACATTTTTGTTACGTCAAATGAGCACGAATCAAATTTGGTATAATTAAATCGTTTTAAAAACGAAACCTTGTCCACACAGCATCCTTATCTTACACAAACCACAAGTTTTACCGTCATATACATAGGTACATTGTTTGTAAAACGAATTTTGACGTAAACGGGCTCATCTTTTACTAGAGCGTGTTTCGAGTACCACATCGTAGCAATTCCAAGGGGTCCTACAGTTAAACGACCCAGTAATCACTATAAGGCCAATGTGCATTATACGAAAGTCGTTTGCTTAATTGTTGCTCATTTAGAGTATACCAGAATGTCTATCCTACCTCACCAGCCTCCCCAAGTCATTTACTAACCGACTAATAATACCGAAATAGAACATTAAGTTTGCCGTCTCTTGCTTATTCATGATCTTCCAAAATCATTTTAGCAGCTGGAACAATTTCGGACATCAAAATGTTTGAATATGTGCGAAGAGTTTATTCGTTCTGCACACATTTAGCGTAGCCACGTTCTCACACCGCAGCGATCGCCGCCGCCGCCGCCATCCGAACCACATCGGCAGTCGCAAGTTTGCAAAATATGGATTTATCTAGACGCTCGAAATCTGGATTTTCAGCGATAATGACTACTGCTGGCTATTTGGCGGCGTTGTGATAAAAGCGGTGCGTACTGCACACGAAGCCTCGGCTGCTGTCGATGATAAAAAGGGTACAGACGCATAGTAGGACGTAAACAATCGATATGAGCGACGTCTGCCGAGGGAATCGTCATATCGATTGTTTACGTTCTATGATTGTCTACGAATCGTCTGTAATATCATTTCGCCTTATGTTCAGTGCAGAGCTGAAAAAACGCAAGGCTGGTAGTTGGACTTAGCCGCTATAATAGGCGTCGTATTTAAGTGCGATACTGGGCCACGTGAACTTTCCACCGTTGAGTGAAATGCCCCTATTAGATATCAAGTAATAAGAAAAATTGCTACCTACGAAGGCGATACAACTTGCATTTGTGAGAACGCATTATAGAATTAATTAGAAAAATTATACAGAACATTTCTCACATGGTATTTTAGATATTAGGGCATATTTCTGCTTCGATTTATAAAAAAATAATTTTTCAAGCTTTCTATGTTTAATCACACGCCTCATCATGAAAACACATACCGATAAGCATACATAAGTGACAATGGCTCAATATGCGTTCTTCGGTTATTACCGAATGTACAGAAAGCTGACGACCAACTGACTTCTTGCAAGTATCAGAAAATGTCTAACTTTCAATGATTGTATGTGTAACGGCATGATAACTTAGCCGTAAACAGCGCTAGCCCGACATGGTGCAGTTTATACGTGAGCTCCCTATTATCCAGACGGATTTTCATGGACCTCGTGGCTGGTGATTGTACAAGTGGCAGTAAATACGTGACCTAAGATTGGCAGTTACGCCTATTATTGGTATACAAGTGATGACAAGTGTTGTGCGTGACTGACATTATATAGGGAAGGCATACAACTATAAGAGAACCTAAAATCTATGACCAGGACAAGTGTATTAACATACGGTGTATCGGTCCGTGGAATATATTGGGACGTCATTACCTGAGCTGAACTGAACGGATTGCACGGCCAAAAAAAAATGACGAAATCCAGGATTAACAGAGAAAGTGAACCCAGAAGAAATCAGATTTTCCTGGTTGCACCCCAAGACATTTTATTCTTAGGCAAGCATTTCTCATCTCTCTAAACACGACGTAAATGAGGGGTACATGGAGGATCTGTTAGTCATTAAAAGCATGTACGATTTACTTAAGATTCCAGTATCCAGTTAGTTTTCTCTAACTTACTATAGATATACTGTGATCACGTGAAGCGAGATCACCTAAGGAATCTCAAGTAAATGATTAGCGAATATTATGAGTATGATTTATATTTAAAGCTGGCTATGTTGTTTTTTGTACTCGGCATGTGTCAATTAGGCTGCATTGCGTGATTTTGTGTAAATCATTCAGCCGTAACTGCCTGATTGGGTATTGCTAAATGAGTCCGACATTTTTTAGGCCGAAATCTCTGTATTTAATATTGTAGGTAGTCGTACGATGTCGATTTATTCCGCAGGATACGTATGGTAGATTTGAGAAAAATGTTTTACACTTCTTGGTTGTAGACTGGTTCCGTCAGCATATTCTATTATTTTATTAATAATAGGGTTGAGATAAATAAGTTCATGTAACTTCCAAATGTTTACTCAAATACTCGCATAGACATATGTTACGAAAAATATTATAGTTATTTTTGTTTGCAGAAGTGACCTTCTTGAAGTAGGTATGTTTTAGGTAACTTATTCCATTAGCGAAGAATTTCCATTAAAAGTGCCCCTCGAATAAACGAAAAAAAAGCATGTTATTATTAATCTAATTAGAATTATTAATTGAATAGACAAATAGCCTTTTCGCAAAGAGGATTTACGCTCGTCGTTCTGTGTTTTTACAAATGTTTATCTGTAAACGGAGTCGAAGTACGAACCTGGTGTACCCAAAACAGCGTCGGCTTTGCTTCCCACTAGATATAAAGCATTTAAAACATTCATCAAGCTTCTCACGCTGTTAACGAACGTCCCTTATAGACGGGAGCCTTTAACCCGACTTATTGAACGCGAGTGTTTGCCAATATCATTAGCAGCTTCGATGATCTACAAAATGGACTGAATCTATTGGAATAGCACCGTCAAAAAAATAACCACAAAAGCATAAAGTCAACTGTTTTTTCAAAAGCTAACAACAAATTTACAGAGCATGTCTGGGTCATGAAGATGTTATAATTATACTAGTATTATTAAAAATAATAACAAAAATAACAACGTATTAGAAAGAACAATATTTGGCGCCAGATTAAGGCATACAAGCAACGGTGATGATGTTGAATTTGATCCTAATGAAACTGCCCGTAGGCCTTGTACGTTCTCATTACCACTTAGATTTTTTAAAAAGAGCTTGGGGGTAGTAAGCCAAATGTTTTCCAAAAAGAAAAAGCTGACCGGAACGTTGTACGTCGCCTTTGTGTGTAACTTTTTGTAATTTAAGCAACAGTACAAGTAGCAGTGGTAGTAACATTTGAAAGCTTTTGCCCGCGCATCGTCCTCTTGAGACAATGTCACAATGAGTCATGCAGAATCGCCGGTTCACAGAGTAATTTTATTCACTTGCACAAAACGAAAAGGGAAGTGGAAGAAAAAGCCGCTGAAATGGGACGCCACTTCCACTATTGAACGAAATGAACCTCCGTTTTGTGGGTAGGGGATTTGCGCCCAGTGTCCACACCGTTGGAAAAGGTATTGTGCCCTAGGGAGGTGGAAAGTTGTGTCCCTGCCCTGACAGTAACAATCTACGCTAGCGCCGTCCACGCAGCTACTGAAGAAGTGTGCGCCCCATCGTGAAGATATACAGCTCAATGGGGACTTTACTGTATAAACTGCCAGGCCGAGCGCTAAACCGCATTGTGTCTGAGAACAAACTGAAGCGGCAAGTGCTCGCTATCTACTTACGAAAGGCAGGGCCGCTCGTTTGAATCAGTGACTACTCTCGAATGGCGATACTCGGCTCTTCTCGACTAATGTGAAAACAGCCCTGTAAACCTTTTCGGTATCATGTGTGTGATTTTTTACACGGTTATCTCTGTCACAGGCGAACCGCGTGTAACTGCATCAGCTTAACTCAAAGAATAATACCGAAAACTTCAAAAGAGAGAGAAGAAAAGACATTTTTTGTGCTGTTCGGTGACTGCGAACGTTGACACTGCTTATCGATAAACGGCGATTGTATGCGAAAAGTCCAATTTATTATATATTGGAAATCAGTGGGCCGGGCGGCAGCAGCGTACAGGTGGGCACAGGAAATGATTCTTGTCCTATGACTGTTTGACGGGAGGACGCTTAGCATATCGTAGCCGCACGAATGAACGTTTGTCAAGCTCACGATTTGAAGCAAATGAAGTTAGTCTGCAGCAGGAGCTACACGAGAGAAGCCCACTTATATAGTTAGTTTTCAAACCCTTTAGCTTTCATCGGCGCGATTGTTTGATTGCAATCTACGTTGACAAGAGGCAGCCTTTACAGTTTGCCATACTCATTATTCTGCTCGACCGGCAGACAAAAAAATAGGACTCCTATTGCAAGAAGTAGTCAGCTTTCAACGACTGGTATCAAAATTAAGATTTCAGTCTCTGCAAAAATATATTCAAGCAATTCAATAAGTTCGACGTGAATAAACGAGAGGCATAATAACTTTAATGTGGAGCGCACCGCAAATTCTCCAAATCATGGCAGTATGAGCGTTCCAGTATTAACAAATATGAAGTAACTTGAAAGATCTCGACCGAGGCCAACTCGGTAGAATAGAGACATAGTTTTGTAGCTCTAAAAGAGAAGTCGGATTCAGTTTCTTATCTACTATGTATTTTCCTAATATATCCTATTCCAGAAGTAGACACATTCACGTTTAGGTTCACCTTTAATACAGTTCAATACTACTAGATAAAAGCTGGCATGTATTCGGTCTGTTATTTGTGTCAGCGTATACTTTGGCCACTCTGTCGCTTCAGACAAAGTCGTATGTATGCTCAAACGAAAAATAAAAACCGAGACAAAACCAAAAGCATATTCTGCCAGTAAACGACCATTGCATTAAATTAATTAAATTAAGTGCATTAAATAACAATACTGAACACATGTTATTATTATTATTACTATATTAAAGATTGAAAACGAAATGTTGCAATATTCATGAGAATATTTGAAGCATGATAAAATTACAAATCGTCAACCCGTAAATTCACTTAAAACACTCGTAAAATACTGCGTAAACATACAAGCAGACTAACTGGGTGTCGCACGCTAGTCTTACTCGCTCAGCGTAATAAACAACCCAAAAATGCCGGGAACAAGACAGAAAACTGACCGGAGCTTCGAAACGTATTAACAACGCAATTTTTTAGACCAAATATAAAAAACTCTTTCGACGCTATAATCGGTTAAGAGCGATCTAAAATAAATAAGACGTGGACGAATTAATGAGGAAACGGATCAGCTCGAATTTCGAAGACGAGTAACTTGGAAAACTAAAAGATAGGTTTTCTAATAATAGGTTTATCTTAAGCAGCTGGCAACGCGCAAGGTCCGTTAGCATAGTGTAGAACGTCCTCACCGGAATACGTGTTTACGGCACTTTGATCTGTGCATAAGTAATTCTGTTTTAAAAGCAATCTTTGCGGTCTTTTTTTTAAATCATTATTGTTATTTACTTTCAATTAGCAGAGTGATCGAATACTTTCGAGAGTGGTATACGTCGTAATAATCAAATCATTCTCTAACTAATACGTTATCAGACGCATGAAACTACTGCTATGGTGTTAGATACCATTTAGCTAGCTCACGAGTAGAATTCTATGGGTCCGAGATCTAGGGAACACCAAGATTTGGTAACCGTTGACCCATTTGGCACAATCCAGTATTTACCTATCGATGTGCCTAGCTGCTGCCGATACCATATTAAGGTCGTTGTCGCTATAATACATGAAGCAGACAACGAATTATTCTTCTAACATTTACTAATGATACTAGATAGACAACAGTACTGCTGTCCGAATATCGAAAAGTAAGAACGATCAGCTGGTTTAACTTGTAAAACATTTAGTTACAGGTACCAAACGCTAATATCTAGTAAAGTTATTTTAAGTCTAACTGCGGTATGACACCCACAACGAATATTCACAATGAATTCAACAAAAGAATATTATTCAAGTGTGATTTTCCTTAAGACCCAATTTTTAGTAAATTAACCAAGAGCATAAATCGTTTTCCACGTTAACATCCTTTTCCATAATTTTAATTCCATATCAAACTACTCACCTACCTTATCTTCAGGTGCACTCGTAATTTGAATGCAAGAGCTTTTGATTTAGCTTTTTCTTTCTTTTAATTCAAATAACAAACATTTTGATTGTTTGCAAGCGATTATTTGCGCAGGTATAATTGTTAGACTATCGTCTAGGTATAGCTGCGAACTCGAACTAATATTTCGGTAAAATTTTACAGACAGAAGATCCAGCGTACTGAAACATGTGGCTTTATAGCAGGCCGACACTTGTAAAAATGCGTAAGAATCCGAAAAAGTTTAAAGATGCAGCTCGTAATCTTCGATGCTGATTGTGGCTCACGTCCCGAACACGAACCTCTTGCCTCAGCCATCATGAGAATGCATTTTTATCCTAGAAAAGCTGCTAGCCTATCGTTTTTTTACCACTACGGATAATAGATTAATGTATGGCCCCTGTGGCAAACAATCCGTCGAAAGCTGCGTAAGTGTGTAAAGTAATCGAGAGACTTCGCACTATCATATTCGTACATAATATTCTATAATTAATAGTACTGTTACCGCTTGGCAAGCTCTCGCCGTAGAAGCTGGTGGAGCTTAACTACCAGGGGCCTTGGTATTTTTCTCCGGTCGGGAGCGAAAACGCATGCCCTCGTACAGGGCGCACAAAGGGCGCATACTCACAAACACAGCCACAAAACCTTGTTGCATCGGTATTACTGCCTGTTACGTTTGAATGTATGTACACGATCCGACGAGTCTGCAAATATTAACACGACGCTTTGTATTCAGCGATTTCGCTTCTAGCCAGACGGTCCGGTGACTGACAGCGAAAGGCTGGTCGACGAGTACGTTAGCCGCAGTAGAGTCACGTAAAGAGAGACCTGGTAATAGAAAACCCGTGGCAATGCCGTGTCGCAATTGAGAGCAGTGCAGCAATAGCGGTAATGGCCATGGCGGCAGTAAGGAACAGCAATACAAAACTGCTTAACAACTTTTAATGGGCGCATGCTGTCGAATAATTGACGAAAAGTGGCCTGCGAGAGATACAAGTGAAGTCGAGAAAGAAAGTTCCGCAGGTCCTGCCGGTCGGAACATTGACCGAAAACGTTGTCCTTGAGGTGACAGATTCCTAATAGAAGCAGCGCACCTAAAGATTAGGTCTTCCTATTATTAAGAAATTACTAACCTGCTGCTATCGTAATATCATGTCGCAGAGGCAAATTGTCATACAACGACAGTGCATATCGACTTGACAGCGGACAATATATTGACTCTTAAGGTTGTGGCTGCATACATCGATAGAAAATCGAAAATTCGACACGCTTAAGCTAATTACTGATACAGGCAATCGAAAATTTACGTGGAGGATCGTGCTACCTGCAAGCGCTGTATTGAGAACATCGTCGATTTTGAAATTTGGGCGGCTAAACCATCTATCTATATGTACAGATGCTTTTGGCGCCTGAAACGAATCTAGAATTTCCACCGAATGTCTGCTTACGATGGACGGGTCATTGCACAATTCCAATTAAATTGCAACGTACTTTCCGTACGGGTACTGCTAACGACCGAACACACATGCCGTATTTCGAAAATTATTCGTAACAATTCCCAGTCGACTAATTGGTGCTTCGTTACCCGTCGAGCTTTCAGAGTGCTGCGAACCCAAAAAATCGCGTCAGGTTTAAGTATGCGATATGCCTCTCACTTACAATCTTATGATGACACTAATCTTGAAAGTACATTTAAAAAAAATAGATTGTCTGACTGCGCTATTATTACTAATATTGCGCAAGCTTCCTCTAATAATTAAACCAGACCCACCGTTCCATTCGAACTATCTCGTGCTTTCGTTAGTAATCGCAATTTACCTCAAGCTCCTGGACATTGTTTCGATTACGACACCCCCCCGAACCCCGATGTCTTTGAGACTGAAAAAATGTCTGTGGCTTACTCTAGCAGCGAATGCTGTTACACTTGGTAAACCCGAATAATTCAGTTAGCGGAAAGAACGACAAAGGTGCACCGAGAAATCAACCCTGATTCTAGTTACTGGTCACCCAATTGCGCAATCCGTGCTATTTATCACAACGTAGATCTTCTCATAGAGATTGCTATGCACTGTTTATGACAATTGGCAGAGATGAGCATTAGGGCTATATTTCGCTGGTTCGAGCCGACGAGCATGGTAGCCTGTATTCTGCCAGACCGATTATGCAGAAGTAAACAAAATGTGTCTATTTTGTCTTTTTCGCTCTGTATCATTTGCTACTAAGGCAAAAACGACCTAGTTAATAATGAAGAACTTGCCCTCATTTGTTGGGTAGCAATTCTATTCTTTGCACTGAATTGAATTTGGACTTCTGCAGTCAACACTGTTGTGTTGTTACTGTTCTTATCTCGTTAGCTGCTGATATAGACCCATATTTTTGCTGTTTGCCATACGGTATACGGCAAAGTTCTACGCGATCAATCAATTGGATAAGTTAAATGAATGAGAGCTGGTTTTCTAACCGTCGACTGACTATTCAACAGACTGTTGATTAGATACGCAGTAAAGGCAAAATTTGATCTTTGTTATTGTCAAAAGATTGATTCTGTGCGCATACGTACCGATGCAGTTTATCACAAGCTCCAACACACAAACATGCAGGTGTGCATTTTTAGTCAACCACGTTTCTTTCTGTAAATATCGCTGCAGATAAATTAGTCCGCTATACAGATGAAACCATTGTTTACATGGTCCATTCACAATGCCGTCGAATCTATTAGTTGTAACTGACGCTGAACGTAAATAGATTTCCTTCTGTTTTCTATATACGTATATATATATATATATATATAAGTTTTTTAATTTATTTTGTTGTTTATAATGTTGTGTGTTACTCATAGGATTATCTCGTTTGTGCCTTGGATCTATTGTGTTTTCGTTGTTACATTAAACACAGGTGAGCATACATAACGTACAGCCATCGATTGTTGCTTTTCAGCTTTACTAACTTGTCATGAAGATATCGTAACTTTTTTATATTCATACGTGAGATGATCCGTTTACTGCAAGCTGTTAAAATTCCAGCAACAAATGAAATACCCTGCAATATTCACGCAATATATTTCATCCAATTTGTGTGCTTGGCCATATAGCTACATGTATGACTTGCTACACATTTTCAAAGATGGCCCGGCTTTCGTGCTGCAACACAATGTTTTTATGACTGCTTCATTTACAAACGTCCGCAACCGTGAGAGAGTATTCCGGATTAAGTTCAGTCTTTTCAAAAGTGACCTCGCAGCTTTACTACTGAAAGATTTTCTCATTCGTTGCAGCAGCTGTATGGGCTTCGTGTGAAGACCGCTGTATGTATAATCCTTCGAACCGCTAGCAAAGGCGTTGAAAGAGAGACACGAAGATTATAGTTGTAGTGTGAAAAATTATATTAGGCACAAATGACTGTTTATTATCTATTATAGGACATTTGGCACACAGATAATGTAAAAGACCACACTAAAAGCAGTGGAAGTGCGTATTTTACTTACCCACTTAACGTCCCACGTTAGTACCGAATAAACGATGTTTCTTCCCTAATAATAGCTAGTAACTATTCTATTTATCCAATATTGAATGATGACTTTATTCAAGAGTAAAACATTAAAATACAACAGAGCTATCAAGCGTTTCATACTGCGCTCTGGAGTTCTTTGCGCAGATCTGCCACCGAATTTCATTTTCTATTCAGAAAAGGTAAAATTTCCGATAAAAAAAAAAGTCGTAATCATAACTTGTGTATATATCAATATAATGCAAAATTCATGATCTTGGTCATCCGTAGTACACATGTTCTAAATCGAGGTCGGCACTCATCGGGCTTCACATCGAGGTGCGCAAATCAAACGAACACAAATGAGATAGGCTGAGCTTTCTGCTAGCCGCTCGGAATTTACCCATGTACTTGTTAGAAGTTTTGCCTGTTATCACTTCGCGATACATCGAAATACGGCATACAGAAATGAATGCCTCCGCACCGGCGAACGAGCGCAGACAGACGCTTATTGCCGTGCAATTTCCCCGGGGCCATGTTGGTCAGATGGGAATTTTTCCAGGAACTAGTTATACGGCTCCTTCTACAATTGAGTTTGCCCGATAATAGCATTTTACTGTGAACTTAATAGAGTTCCCACAGTTACTTGATAACAGTTAATAAAATTAATTATATTAGTTGATTAATAGAATATTCGAATAACGCTTAGAGCTGCATGTTCGTATTTGGATGGATTGTTTCAGCTGGTCAGTAATATAAAAGTTAAAAATTAATAAATCAGTGCGTCAAGATATAGGTAAAGCAGCTTCGTATGACCTGCGCTTCAGGGACGGGTAATCTCGCAACGGGTGAAGACTCAGCCTTTTGCACACACGAGCTAGTGTGTCACAGTAAATGTTCCTATTCCACTTGCTCTGTCGTTCCAGGGAGAATCACTGGCGGGACTGTCAGCTCGCAGCTGGCGACGCCATGGTACTGTATATAATTTTCCAATTCGATATAGCTCACATTTACAGCGAGATTGATTTATTGACTCGGCTTCACCCAGAAAGCTACGAGCATAGTCAGCCATAATTGCTACAAGAAATCTTTTCCATTCACAAACAAGTTAACGTGCGTGCTGTTTCCATTATCAGTGCTGGGCCTTCGCCGCCGATTCATCGGCTGAACTGCTTAGCTTACCGGCTGAACCGGTAGCTGTTACCGCCTTTTTCGAAACCCACTCTAATCAATCGCTAGCACATATGATAAAAAAAAAAAAACATTATCTGCGTTACAATTTGAATGAACTCGAGACTTTGTAACAACCAATAATAAAACTATATATTTATTGGTGCTTTTTTGGTATGATTTTAGCGGGCCGTCATCGTTCGGTTGACAGAAATACACAAACACATATAGAATGAACAAAAAGGTCGTAAAAAAAAGTACCGGCAGAATTTTCAGAACATATTTATATAGCCGATAGATAGCAATAAATCTGATAGTACGCTGCAAAAGCTGTTATGACTTGAACTATTAAAAATCACAGTACACATTGCCACTAGGGCTACAGAATCATTTTCGGCCAAACGTTTGCCCGCAGAACTAAACTAATTAGTAATTAAACAGTAGGCACAAATGCTAAACTCAGTCCGTATTTGCGATTCTGTTTGCGGCGTTTATATCATTCAACCTTCGAGAGGAAAGGTTAAGGTCTAATGGAGTTGATTCTTCACTTACAATCATACACTCTGTTACCTTATTGGCAATATCTCCAGAACTAGCATTTTTTTGTGGAAAGCGTTTAGCCTTCTTCTAGGGGCTTACAGTTAATTGATCTATGCTGGTGGCCGTCAGTGATTGTATTCCCAGAAAGGAGGGCCATTTGGCCAAGCGGAACAGTCCATGAAATGGTCCTGAACTTGAACGAGCGTGACCATGCATGCGCGTGCAAACATAAAAGTATGGCTGATGTGTACACATTTGGCACAGCTGCCCAGAGCTAGCCGTAACAAGCGTTCGCGATACATCAACTGAACGGAATAATGGAGAGGTGACGTGAATTTAAAATGGCCGCAGTAAGCAGACACGAACGAAGGCTGACAGCAATAAACGAGAGGAAATCTGCGTGTGTACGTTTATTAATATTATTAGTATTAAATACATATCCGAATTGCTGGTGTGTATAAGTCAAGCTATGAAATTTTTAGAAATCAATTTTTAAATTGAAAATTTATAAGAGTAAATGAGAAAGCTTTTCGATGCGTGCTGATTAGTGGATTGGAGCGAAACGGTGTAGGACGAATAGAGCACTATTAGAAAATCCGTAATCTTTGTTAGTGTTTTTGACAGCAGTCAGCGACACTACTGTAAAGCGCAAGACATTAATCCGGGCAGAGTTTGCCTGAATTTTTCAAAGCTCTTTACAGACGGGAAATCTTTAATTCTATGTTATCAATAATGAGGTTTGAGCAAATGGAAATATCTCGGCAGATAGTTCATTGTTTGCTGTCAACTACGAACGTATATAGTGCTATCAACGTATTGTTATACATTCGAAAGTATTTATAGATCGAAAATCTATTAAAGATATTTAAGTAACTTGAAGTTTTACTGTTTAAATTCTTAATAGTGGTAGCCAAATAGCGATATTGTCATCCTTCGATCTTGGCTGCACACCATAAAAGCATATTAAATAAAAAAATATCTACATCTTTTCTCGGCCGTCTTCCAGGTTACTCCGTTTGTGGGATTATTTGTCATCGATTGTAATTTATCGAAACATTGAGGTCATATATTCTCCCTGACTCGCAGTGTTTAGAATGTTCTCAGGGGCTCACTTCGTCAGGAACGAAAAATACACAACCTCTTTCCATATTTCACTGTTACAATTCCAGCAGAGCAATTGTGAAAAAGCGTAGTCCTTCACCTGAGTAACTTCAGCGAACTTCTTGGATTTCGGCTATCTACAGCCGAGCGGTAAACGTGTAGCTTTCCTCCTTTCGGCGCCCCCACGCAAACATAGTGTATTTGTCTTATCCAGTTGTAGTATTGCAACAAATACATCTTCGTAGTGATTTAACATGCAGCACTGTGTAATGGGCCGATGCTTAAGCGGGATTGTGTAATTTGGCCGCTTTTTGTTGGGACATCACACATATATGTCCAGCCAAAGTTCGAATCCCGATGCGGAGTTGGAAAACGTAAACGGACTGATATGAAACATCTGTCTTTAAGCCCGGTACGTATCGTCGTAAGGTGAAGAAGAACCACTTGGATCTATATGCCCCTATGTTATGATATACTGGCGTTCACATAAAGGGATATATATATATCCGAATGTTGAGTTTTGCTACATCTTTGTAGGTGAATACAATTTATAAAATTGTATCGCCCACCCTTAGGTCTGTCTGACATACGAGTGTGATGATCGCTTTGAATCGTTACGGGTTTGTTAGGCACATGTTATCTAAGGAACGTTTGGTAGCTATATGTTAATAAGGTGCATCTTTAATTGTTGCGGTAACGACAACCGTTATGCACTTAACAGAAAATTTTTCTTTGGTTATTGTATTATACATTGGCATTGAGTCAAAAGGGTAAAATATGAGATTGTGTCTTTATATCCAATCGATTAAGGCTAAGTAAAGCTGAAAACGAATGCAACTATTGCATCTAACACAAATAGTCCGTTAACGAGCGATGCTTTCCCTATTTCATCTACATCCTCGTGCCATTTTCTTAAATCACAATGCGTAGACGTAACAACTGGAGTACGAATAGACTACGGGTTATACGTTTGTGCCGTCGTTAGTACGGCAAGCTGTCACTGGCAGCTCAAAGGGAGCAACGGCCCCATTCGTTGCTTTTACAATAGTTACATTAACTTCATTACATATTTCGGATAACGAAACGGCTAGACGGTAAACCCTATTAACGTAAATTCAGGTACTTTGGTCTATTCATGGTCGGAACGAAGCCAATATATATATCGTTCTCTATTGTATCATAGTTTATAATAGTTTTTAGAGAACTGTTATGATTCGGCCTCCGCCACATAAAATTAAGTTATAACTCTCTCTTATATTAGCGCGATCGTATATTTTGCGATTCAAGTTAGGCATAGCACTAGTTATTACTCCAGTTATGATCACATTGATAAGATCGTTCCAGTTTACGCCACTAGGGGATTTAGCAGATTCCGCGAAACAGGACTTTCAAACTTTGTTACTTAATCCTACCATGCGCCTTTCTGTGAAAGGGCCACATGCTGAAAGGGTGGGCAGTCAACGAGAAATCCCGGCAATTTAATTATTGAACAGCCAATGCAAAAAAGCTTACTTATATTCATACTCCAAACAACACTGTCGACGTACGGGCGTTTAACTCACTTATACGCCTATAAGCGCCGATGAACATGCTTAAGCAAGCCGTGACATATTTGTCATACAGTAAAATAAGGCGGAAGCATTACTTGATTATGAAGCTGGCGATAAATCCTGGCGCATTTCAAGACCTTATAGTAGTTCTAACGGAGGAAGCTTTAGATGATCGGTTCTCAGAACGAAACGAAACAAAACGTGTCTACTCCTGGATTTGAATTTAGACCTACATGTCTTTAAGTTTAGTAGGCAAACACATTACCCGCTGCTCCATCATAGGTCCCGTAATCACGCCTAACGGCTTAGTAGTACTACACGTAAAGTACGAATATGTACAGACGCTAGTTACTATCAGGATCGTCCTTCATATAGACGCTGAATCTCAACATACTCAGCTCATTATACGTTTTTAAACGTATAGTAAGCTTTCGATCCGTTAACCTTTTTGAGACGATTGAAGATTGTATAGTCGATTAGATAGTATAGGATAGTAGGCCACAGTCCTGAGCGTGAGCTTAGCAGGGAAAGGAAGAATCAAGCGAGACGAGATAGCGATTCGTAACAATTTGTGAAAGGTGATGCAGTGAACTAACTGGATGACCGGTAAGAAGCAATGCCAGCTCCCAAAAGTCAACAGGCCCGTCAAATCAACACGGTCAACAAATATCCGTCAGAAGTGAAAAGCGACAGTTGTGGAAGTAAGGAAATGGGCTTCATCAAGTCAAACGAAGAGTTCGACCTTATAATGATCCCAACTTCTATAGAAGTAGATCCTGCTAAGATGCACCCGACCCAGGAAGGTAGCCACAAAGCTAATCACAAAGCACAAAGAAAAATAACATTTGTCAGAAATACAAATAAAAAAAAAAAAAGATGTCCGACTGCTAGATAAATTGGTAAACGAGAAGAAAAATTGTTATTTCAATAAAGTGAACATCTCAGCACAGCAGGATCATTGCAAACTTGTTGAAATGCAGACTATTCACAGAGTATCTGAGGATGTTGAGCCCAGAATTCTGCTATCACCTTGCTTACGTGAGGAACGTCTCAGCAATTGGCATACAAGGATGAAGAAATAAAAAAAAAAAAAACTATTTATTCAATCAGTGGATAAGCTTAAAATATAATTCAAGGAAATTTGCAATAAAAATCTTAATAGATATGATAGCACCCTGAACCGCTGTGTAAGTAGGGTGATTATCGACAATGTTATCATGCCCGATTAGCTGCTTCAGTTACTTCGAGCCTTCTAGGATAACTGTTTCTAATCATCACCTAGCAATATCGGGATAAGAAAACACAAGTTATTAAAAAATAGACGTCGAAAAATAGACTAGAATTCAAAAACCAGTGACAGTAGGTGACTATCATGCTTATGCAGGCAATCGTGAGCACAAATTATGATCTTGATTCAAATGATCGAACCCTAAAATGAGGACCAACAAACAGCAAGATTGTAGAACAATGCAAGCGGCATATGGGCGAAAGCGATGCCTCCGAAAAGAAGTCGGTCCAACAATGGAGAAACTCCTGTAAGTCATAGGACAAAGGTACATTTCATAGAAAGTCGGAAAGTGCCGGGTAAAGGACACCGCAGCCGTTTGTCTTATTACCAGCACTTTCTCGAGTTATAGGTAGTTCATTAAACTGCTCCCGATGCAACTGGAAGGGAAACGAAGACTCTAAGCTTTCGGATCTAATTAACCCTGTATGGCGCAGTGTGTTGAGAGGTAGAGAAAGCGTTCTATGTGCATTCCATGTGTTGCAACTTCTTATCATCTGCACAATTTATAGGCCGAAGTTGGTAGATCGTGGTAGACGAAAGTACTTTCACTCAAACTAGACATCGAGCTTCGTACAATTAACCGCATGGAAACATTTTTAAACTTCGGTTTGTCAATATCGACAACGAAGCCATCCAATGCAACACCTTCACAACTATGAAAGCTCCTACTGTAAGCTTGCAATACCAGGCCCTCCGTTACATTAATAACCAAAAATTCATCAAGTTCTTCAACGGAGAAAATATCAAGTACGTGAGCAATGTCCTACCTACTTGTGCGCAAAAATTCATCAGGCTGGGTACTATGACATATCTACACAGGACAAAGTACTTTAGCCGGATCATATGCATTCATCGGATATCTTGTCAGGCTCTCAGATCAGTATGAGCTCGAGCGAACTCATAATCGAGACTAAAAATCATTGGCGGCGTTTATGAAACGAAACACGAACAAGTTGAATAAGGGACCAAGCAACAAAGACCAAGAGAGCTCACCTACCATTAGGATTTCCAAAATTAGATGATTGACTAAAAAACAGAACACTCAAGCAGTACAAGATTCTATGCGCAAGTGATATTAACCAGTTGAGAAAACGACCAAAGCTGATAAGACCAACACACTACAAATCTTATTTAACTAAAAATCTCTTGAAAGAAGCTCTTGTGTCTAAAAAAATGCAAGAAATGGGAGACATCTACAAACGCTTTAGACATCGATGGAGCTATTTTTCAAATAAAAATTCTGCATTTTAAAAATAACCGACGCCGATGGAAACGTAATAAGTATACCTGAATGAATACTCTTCATTATCACGAAAATCTAAAGATTAAATCATACGAACTGCCCTGAGAGTTCCCACGGGAAGTTCAAAGTCAGGCATATTAAGATAAAATTAGAATAGCTAAGCAGCTTTTTTAGCAAAGCGTAAATCAAATATTTTCAGCGCTGTACGAACTCCTCGAGACAACGTGTCAATGAGATAGTGAGATATGATAGAGGCCTAAGTGTTAGGTTGTTTTTCTATCATCCGTCTAACAGGAGATCACCGAATTTGGAATATCTGGGGAATTATTTACTAGAACCACAATTTTCCATTTAAATCCTTGTAAAACCCGGCAACGCTCCTTGTATGGCTTACTACCACTTAAGGGACTTGTACTGGGAACTGTTTTTCTTTGAACATTTGTTGTTCTCCCACCACGTAAAAAACTGCCAGATCCTGCGCCAGCTTTCGTTTCCTTTTGTCTTCTATCTTCCTTAGCTTCCTCATTATTCCGTCGAAGAAAGTTGATCCTTTGTGCCGTTCCTTTTCTGACGTTAACATGTCACTCATAACATCTGTTTCCTCCTGCCAATTTCGTCTACAAAGATCGTATTTTTTTCTAATTTAGCGCAGGGCATCTAGATATTGTGTGCCCAACATCTTGCGTTTCACCTGACCTGCAAAGCATACGATGTACACGAGTCCGGGTACAACCTCACTGAGAATCGTAGAAATAGCTGAAAAAAACAATACTAGCAAATGTAGGTGAAATGACATGATTATTTCGAAGGATCAACACAATAAACTAAGTAACGCAGGATAAGAAGTCTAACAAAAAAACAGATCGGATCGGCCACTTTATAAAATATCGAGGGTGAAGCGCGAAACACTTCTTACCATAGCTAGAATATCGATAACGGGTGTGTCAACGATCCCTAACTAATTTGGTCACCGCTACTATGGCAACGAGTGTAAGACAAAAACAAAACCATGCATAAAATAACGTACATCAACGACGACTACCTCGTTAAGGCACGGAACATTACGCAAAGCGGATACGCATGTCGAACGATTACATTTGGCTTTGTTCAAAGACGACTGTTCTTAGTTCTACATCGTTGTGCTCACACCTGGTTCGATAAGGCGTGGACTTCACAGCCATCGCAATCTTCAGGAGAAAAACCAAAATTGCTTATGTATTCGACTATAACCGCGTAAACTAGCACGTCTAAAAGGCTCAACTTCAATTGCTACACACCTATATAAGCCTACAACTATATACTACGTTCGCCAAAAAAGCGACATGCATAGCTCAATGATACGAACAGATCAACGTTAATATTTACGGCCGTTTACGTAACCATGAATTAGTATTGTCAGTCGACATAATCAGATGGGATAATGAACGCATTTTTATACACATTCCAATAAGTAATACTTGCAGATACCGTATTGTTGCATGTGAGCGTACTCCTTTTCCCAAAGGAACTTTAACTGGACGTTTTCATTCTGTTTACATGCAATGCAGGGAAAGTTGAACAATTCTTAATCGAAGAATATACGACACGATAAGTCTATAATAATTCTAGCGAATTGCCAGAGTAATATGCAAAAGCCCCAAGACTAACATGTATCTGTTCGCACGGCCTTTCCATTATACCGCTATAGAATAGAGGGGAACAACATCAATGCACAAATATAAGCGCGACAGATTAACAGTGGAACTGGTAAACCGCGATAATCCTATCCCGTCCGTGTTTATATGGGATCAGCCCGACGGACCACCCGTTCGCCGATGATTTCCGTGACTCTTCATGACCTTATCAACTTTATTCTTCTGTTCAGTCTCCTCCTACATTACAACGATATCCGGCTTCTTTTCGAAACGCTGAAACCTTTCGAACCCCGTCCTGATGAAGAGAGCTTACAAGCAATATGGCAGAGGACAGTGAAGCACAACGAACAGCAAGATGGCTACGCGCATCACTTGTGAACAAGCACTACGAGATCTCACTGACAACTTTAAATCAGCGAGAAGATCCTATGTAGGCGTCTGTAAGGGTGATGACAACATGTGGACGCTAACTACCTTGTCAAATACAAGCATTCGGCGAGACGTGAGCATATTGGAAACATCCTCTCCTTTTGTCTGCTTGAAGATATGCTGCTTAGCCACAAGCCGGAGCTGGCAGCTGCAATATACGCGATTGCAATCTTGGCGGGCGCTCACTACGATACTTAAAACGCCCAGTGTTTTTGTAGTCTCTCCTCACTGTGATTACAAGTGGCTAGATAGACAATTAGTCCTTTCACCTTTGTATGACAGACTAGCTTGAAAAAGTAACCGACACCTGGAAGGACCGTGAAGAGATATTATGGAATACGATGTCGAACATATAAATGGTTCTCAGTTATACACTAATATGCACCAGCTGTGCAGTTATCCTATCGACAAGAAGTTTTAGTGATTGACAAATGTGCTATGTAGGTATTTTCAGAATCTATAACCTGCCATGTGTCGCCAATACTAATAGCGATATAAATATGAACACTACTTGAATCTAGGATCCCACACAGTCTTTGGATGTTTTTAAAGGTGGCCTCATTCATGGTTGCAGCATTTCTACGGGCATAGGTCCTTGCGACACGTCTGTTTTCATCATGCCGTTGTTTCAGCTTGTTCATAGCTCGAAAGCAGTGAGAAAGGGCCTTATCCTTTGCTTCAGCTGACTCGATAGCAAAGACTCGAAACTCTTCAATTCGCTCTATTGGTGACAAAAGTTATCAGTGATTAATGATCCATATATATTCTAAACGTTACTTAACTGTGAGAAGGTCGACAAAGAGGGTGAATCAAGTTATTGAAGTAAATCAATAACTTTACAGTAAATTGGCTATGCGACAAGCATGTCAAAACGATAAGTTTGTTTTCGTACGACAGCTTCTTCAGTCAGTTTTACTCAACGCACATTTAAATGTTTTACGTTAATAGCAAGCGACAACCTATTGACTCTTAGCTCAGCGGAAATCGGATCGACCTTTTAAACTATGTGGTACGTTTCGCTTGACGCCTACATATGCTTTTGTCCAACTCGTACAGATGCTGAAACCTACCATATAACACAAATAGAAAACCAACATATCAATAGAAGCTATGTGCTATCTGTATTAGCAAACCGTATTGGCGCAGAAACGTGAGGCTTTCACTATCAGCTCTACAATTTTAATCAGTGATCTCTGTTTGAGCGTTTCGAGTTTGACACAGACGCGTTAGAGGAGATTGACATTCATTCGAGTGTCATACGATGTCTGGAACAGAATCAATAAACCAGTTTGTGCCTGGCCGGTAGCGGTAGCTCATGCGTAAAAACGCTATCAAAATGGTGCAACGCACGAGTAAGAATTCGGCTATTACTTCGTTATTTTCACTCGAACCTTACCAATCAAGGCGTGATTTTATTGTTCGAGTATCTAGAAGTAGCGTAGCTATAGGACAGTATAGGTATATAGGCCAGCCAGTGTAAAACAAACTCAAAGTAGTAAACAATTAAACATCTTCTATAGAGCGTGCCAGCATTAAACAAAGTACGCGAAACCCTTTCCAAACCCCAAAGTGGAAAAATGCGTTATGTTACAATATTCAGACATTAAATCTAAGTAGAAAACGAGAGGGGATGTTTCATCGCCGCAACAGTCATTACCATACGGTTATTTCAGTGCATTATGTTTCAAAGTGAATTTTTAGTGGACGCATTGGCAGAATGTTATATTGGTTCACAGAGTAATTCGGTCCTTGCCGTCCTTCGTTTTCCTATCGGGTCGCAATTTAGTTTCTCAACTGCAGTTCCGTTTCTCATATGTGCCGCATAAAAATCTCTAATGTTTATGAGTCTAATTGCCCGACTTTTTGTGCTTCAACTTAACTTAAACTCCAGAAAAGTAATATCTGGCAAAAAGAAGAGAACTTTTCTTATAACGAGTGGTCAGGCTTTAAAAAATCATTTCAGTTCTATGTATATATTCAAATATAGACTGTAGCCAGTAACAAAAATAACACTGCTAGGTTTTGTCATTATTGGCTTTATTAGGATTTTGATGCGAGTTATGTATGCTCTAGGATAGTTGGGATATTCGAAGAGCTCTTATTCCATTGTCATCACTGTCGGAAGAGTTTCGTTTCATATAAAGTCAATTCCTGACTATATGTGCTAACATCTCACGATATAATGGTTTCGCCGCAGTGAAAATATAAAGCGCAAATGCTGACAAACTCTCATACAAAGCGTGTTATAGGTTGATTGTATTCCGCGTATCAAGCTCTAATATGCGGGCACGCACGGACCAGAGATACCCAACAATCGTGCTACTATTTCGATTTCAACACAGGACAGATAGGTATTTGTCTTGCTAATGCACTATCAGAAGGAATCGAAGATCGGGTTTTTTTAACTATTGTAAGTAAACTACGGTTCAACCTAGCGTATTAGTTTACTTAACGCGCCCAACAGAAAACGGAATACAAACTGCGTCTACCAGTTCCAGTATGAATTGCATGCTCTTGGCCTGGAAGCAGAGTACTGTCCTTTTCCGCACGCAAGTGTGAAAGAGGACCGAGTTCGATTCCGCCACCTGACCGCTCTCTCCATGGTACAATCTTGTTGTTTCCAGGCTTCGCGAATCACAACCGGTTTATTAGACCGGGTCCGAATTCACCATAACATCTAGTAGATCCCTCCCTAATCTGACCGCAGTGGCTAACTGTTAGCCATCGATCAGATCCGGTATGTACGTATCGCTAGATACGTCTTTCAAGTCCCCTCGAATCTTCCGATATATCAGGGATCTGCTTCAGCTAAAAGCAACAGCTCATGAACAGAATCACCGTTATGACAACGACGCCAGCGAACAGCTCCATATCTACTGGCCTGTCAGGCAAGTCAGGTCAGAACTAGCAGTCGCTCCAATGTCCTTATCTTAGTATACGAGGTATTCAGACCAAAGGCGTGCCTCCCTACACGTCGTTAGTTTCATACAACGATCGCACGATCTCAGAGAGCCATCAACTATTTTAGCGATATGGCAGCTATAGACAACGAATGACGGGTAGCAATAACGGTCATAATCAAAATAATGTGGTGCCCTAGAGCCCATGATGATCAGCTGTGGGAACGCATAGCGAATTGCCAGACAGGACCTAATCTTTAGTGTCGGTGGGCTTTTTATTGATTCCAAACACGATGCGCCATCGCAACAACAATCGCTGCCGTTATCCGTGACCAGATCAAAGCTTCCCCCCACCAGCGCCCTAAATCTATCACCGACTTCTATTACGCAGATCCTGTTCCTCAGTATACGGAAACACTATCATAAACAAATCTTGGCTTAGTGAACAAGTCTGCCAATTGTCCTCCATTGAGTACGTATTTGAAGTTTGCGTCTCCTACTCCAAACCGTCCCCTAATGTAATGCTATTGCCCTTCTATATGCTTTGTCCTTTTATGAAACTTAGAATTTCTAATGAGACGGATTCCCGACTTGTTATCCATCTGATCAGTGAGAACCATTTCGCCGAGGAGCTCCCCAAGGGGCAGTTTCAGTCAAACTGGTGTTTTCGTGCATTCACTTGTGGCAATGTATTCTCTCGTTATACGAGGGCAACCACTTTCTGCTACAATATCGCCCATACGATCGGTCCTCCATTCTATTTTACGACCATCCCGTTCACCGATTGCTGTGTATACTTCTGCGCGATCGGCGTTCAAATAAGCTCGGGTACCTTGACTTTCTCATCAGTACTAACAAACTTTAGAATCAATTTAGCAATTGTTTTCGGATATTCGACTGTGCTTAATGCTAGACCCCAATGCTCGTCCTTATATTTATTAAAAAACCGTGGAGCTCATTACACGACGCCGAATGACAAATATGAACCTATGTACAACTTCAAAACACCTAAACATCACATAAGCGTCTGCCAGATGGAACTGTCAACCAGCAAGTATAGCCCTTAAAAAGGCTTAAGAATAAAAACGAAATATGAAGGACCAATCACTGTTCTTGCATCACTAATAACAATAATATTTTCCTTTCCGGGTTCGAATCGGCTTTTGCCCCAGACAAACACTGGCCGATATTTATAGACGTGTGTGTTAACTGTGTTTCTGGGACTTGCGTGCTTTAAGTAGGTTTTCGATCGACATCTAGACGATACACGTGAATCTAGTTGAGTCGTCTAATTTGTTTATCATGTTTTGAAGGTAGCGCCAACGAGTTCGCCGCGCTAAAGTGCCTCGAATAGGCCAGTAACTGATCACCGTACTTGTGTGATTTACAAACGAATTGGGTTGTCAGTCAAGACAAACCTTATGCGACAATACTTATATCACAAAATATATAGTACTAACATATACATAGTAAAATTGGCACAAAAATATACAGGTAAAGCAATTTTTCTGTATGCTAAATGGCCATCGGTTTTAACGGTATAGTTGTTTCGCTCAAACGTAAGCTGCCCTGTCTATAATTACTTGATACCGCATTATAGCCAGTCGATGTTCTCGATTCGTTCTCCTCCGTTGTAAATTTTTCAGACGAAGTTGTCTGATAGACAAGTATATAAGATATTTAAGTCGTTCGAAAAGAACTGTGTTAAGACTTTAGCAAGACCACCTAATGATTCTCGTACCAGCGGCAGTCCACGTCGAGGTATGAGTAACTATAGGTAATTTGTATTTTACACAAGGTATGACCTTCAGCTACGTAGACACCGTCTGAAGGACACAATGAAAAGCTATTGAGATTATTTCGGGGAAGGATTATAAGGTGTCAAGTAAGGCACAAGCAAATCGCGAGTTTCAGATTCATTTACAAGGGAAAAACGACTACAAAACAATATATTACTATCCAAATCTTCAATTGTATTCCAAATCCCTGAACAACAGTTAAAAAAAGTCTGCGATACATACGTCACATTGGAAGCCGCTATATGCGGACAAATAAATTATATATAGACATGAATAAACGCGGTAAGTTAAGCGATGCTGTATTAATATTATAGAGGTCAAAACCGTAATCTTTAAGTTCGTGGAAAACTGCGGCGTATAAAATAAATCGCATGAAAATTCAAAACCGAAGAGCGCACCTTATGTATTTTCTCATCGTACTAATACTATTAGTATTATAGTATAGTAGATAATATAATGGTAAATGATCAGATTTTGGGGGGTATCAGTCGATACATAGTTGCTTACCCTTGCCCATGTCATGCCTCCTATTAGCCTATCCTTTACGGTATCTAGAGACTAGCCGCCGTAGAATTAATTTTTGAATGCATCCATGATTAGGGTTATCGTTCGGTTCTAGCGGGAGAGCGTTGTAAATATGATATCATCATACAAATGTTAATTCTTTACGCTATTGGGAATAAGAAGTGGCAAAAAATAGTGGTTCAATCATTTTCGTGTGCCAAGCACTCGAGAGTTATTTCGAAACCAGCGCTTCCGCCGGTTCAGAATGTCTAAATAGCATTACCCGTCTATTGCTAATGGCTTAAAAAGACAATGAGTCTTCATGTGAGACTAAAATCTAATAGACGGCGGACTAACGATAAGTGCCGTTGCAGCTCGCTGATAATCTGTTCTGTGGTATTTCAAGCCTCTTCCATCGCAGCGCAAACTTTACCAGTGAACTAATTAGAAAACTGGTAGGAACTGCAGTTTATACATTACGACGATACACATGCTTCTGCAAAAATGACTATAGGCTAAACACGAAAAATTTGAAATTCAGTACCGGACAGTGAGCGGCCATGATTGCCATCATTGCGAAAGACCTATATCCGATAACAACAAAAACATTGTCGACACATTGTCTATGAATTTCTATTTAGCTATGTTTACGCGGCCCGGGTCCGGAACATTGCCGCCAGTACGGCTTGATTATTTGCTTTTTGATAGGTCCGGTTAGGAACGGCCACATAAGATTGCGTCAAACCTATAGGTTGAAGAGGAAGTTTCAACTGCACGTAACTTGCTAAGGTCCGCTCGGGGCCAACTTCAACGTGGGAAGTATACTGAGAACGATGGCGGACTCCGCAAATTCGTACTGACAAACAATCAGGTAACGCTCACATAATTTGCTTAGAAATAAGGCGTAAAAATCAGCCTTTAGTTAACCAAATCCCTTCGTTCACCCTTTTTCGAACGCTAAAGTGCTGATTGCCTATGTAGAGATTGGCGTATCACACCCGACGTAATAAGAGCATGATGGAACACGACGGGGTTAATAAGATACGTCGAATTCTAATTAAGTAGTAGAGCCGAAATTATTTACTAAGCACCTTTCATCGGGTTTTTTATCTTACGAAAGGGGGGCCATAAGTTAGCTTCGGTTTTCACGGAAAGGTAGAACCCGTGTCTACTGTATCAGTATGTATCACCGGGAAAATTAGGAAAGCGCGGCCAAAAAACTAGTGACAGAGACAAAATGAAAATTGAAGCATTGGCAACAAACGTTGTCCCTACCATCTATTAGCAAACTGTTTCCTGTTGTAGACAGCTTACTTCTATAACCAGGCAGCTTAAACGCGGCATTCTAACAGCATGATTGGTAAGTCGGCCCCCTCCAAATAGCGCTGGTAATATGGATCCCTAACTGAATGAGCAAATGTGTTCTAGTTTCTTTGTTCCATGCTAGTGGTTCATCCGATTCCTAGGAGAGCGGCAAAATTCTTTAAGAAACCCGTTTTTTACTACAAGTTCGGCCTATATCTAGCAGAGCACGGCACCCCTGCAGCCCATTCGAAGGGGCACCTATCTAGGGGGCATTAAATTTCACAGGGATGTTTCGCGTGATTAAGCAGGCAATTCCAGTCTAAGTAAAAAGAAAAAAAAAGGAAGCGCAGACCAGTCTTCTCCGCCTTCGATTTCCCACATCTACGTAGTCCTGTTCGGTGCTGCACACATTGGCGTGGGGTTCCAAAGCGGCTGGCATCATATAGATTTCCTCTAATTTTAATGCAAGTTTTAATCGAGGATGGCTGACATTTGTCAGCGCTGGAGACGACATGATGCCAATATCGAGAGAGACAGCCGGTTGTAATTAATCAGTGCACCGTGCTGAGTAACGAGCGGTTTCAGTTTTCTGATGGAAGATCATCATCGATTAGGTGCCTGTATTCGCGCATGATTTTAGGTATTACGGTCTTCATTTACTACTAGCAACGCTCTGAAAGCTATAAGGTATTCGAGCAATGTCTAGAGGTGTTCGAAGAAATATCTAGTGAGACTACTCTGCACGCGTAGCGTATCGTTTTAATCGCTCAAGACCACCTGCGAATTGAAATATGGGATTTACCTTTCCGTTCTTGTGGTACCTGAGCGAACAATTCTTAAGTCTAAGCAACGTGTCTAGTATAATAGGAGGAGTCTTAATATTTTACGGAAGTGGCACAGGTTTACAATGTAATAGATGGATATCTATAGTATTGACAACGTTTCGGTATCGTATGATAGGAAATTTTAGTCTCTGTGTTTGTGAATAGTATAATATTTTGATTTCAGTATTTTTGGGCGCGCGCGTCGACTTTACGTCAAATATACGTATGTTGCTTCCATTCTAATAAACAGTTTGTCTGTCAGTTCCTATTATCAAAACAGTTCCTGACAAAGCCACGCGTCTTCTTTGTGATACGCATGATCTTGCGCGCATTATTTGACAAACATTTCAACTACAGATTGCATTGGGTTAAACGCGCGAGGCAGCTTCGTATTACCCCTAACACGTTCTTTTTTCAGTTACACATAGTGCGTAATACGCACTGACGGCAGATCGCATTTTATGAACCCTATTTGATAGAAACTTATCTCTCATGTAATGCTCTATAGCATTACAATTATACCGAAATTGCCAAAATGACTCACGCATGTGGCTCGCGCCAAGAATTAGAAAGACCCACATCTATTGTACAGTATAGACAATGTTTCTATAAAACCTGTAGTGTGAAGCTGTGCCATAATGTGAAAATCTATTTCTCTCTAAAACCCTGCATCTCTCTCAAAAGAAAGTAACCTAAAATATCTAAGAACGGAATTCGTAAGGAAAGTAATGCTTTGAGAGGATTGAGAGAAATCTAAAAAAAAATAATAAATATTTCAAGGCTGCGTCCGGGATTTTGTTAGCATTGCATTCGAAGCCGACCTCGACGAGGAAAAAAGTAGTCTACCTCAAGATCCCAATCCAAGATTCACCCAAGGTACCTTAAACTCAAACAGGCACAAACGCCGTCACCCCAGTACCGCCGATTTCCGCAATTTTTCCGCAAAAGATAATTTTG
This sequence comes from Varroa jacobsoni, assembly GCF_002532875.2. Classification (NCBI taxonomy): domain Eukaryota; kingdom Metazoa; phylum Arthropoda; class Arachnida; order Mesostigmata; family Varroidae; genus Varroa; species Varroa jacobsoni. Next base: position 54,467 of record NW_019213229.1, on the reverse strand, counting down.
TAACAGCACCTATCAGTAACTGGGATTTATGTTATATTACTGCTTTTTGAAATGCCGTCACCCTAAAAAGGCTTTAATTAGTTTGTGTATTAAATCTGTTTTGAAATTCCTGTCAAAGTTTTGGAATTTATTTGAGTTCAAGCTGTGCATTACTATCGAAGCTCGATACAGATTGAGCTAGTTCTTGCATAATCATCATAGCTGAAACGTGTGATTGAGACTTGAGCGGAGCGTATATTTGCTTACTTTGAGTAATAAAGTTAAATAAATTTGTTTAAATTATATTTTTGACTATTTCAGCTGACTACACATTAATCGCGTCTTTCCGCCCGAGTATGCGTGTAGACGGCAGTCCTATTTCAGTATCAAAGTTCGTACCATCAACAATGGAATAATCGCATTCTATGTTGGCCTACTAAAAGCGGTAGGAACTGGCTGACGAAAAATTCGAAAAGTTCCGAAACAGTAGCGTTCCTATGCTAATTAAGTAAAATTCGCGTGATTTTTACTCAAACGCTCAGGGGAGCTGTGATGGGTTTAGAAGGGCATGCCGTCAGGCAACCTCGGATCGCACAAATGGATCCCCTGTCTCGAAGAGGAACGTTTCAAGCGGCAAGGAGTTCTACTGTCTTCTTGCAAATTAAGTAAGACGACACTTTTTCTGTGTCTTGCCTGAGATGTCTTGCATTAAAGCTTCTGCTATTTATATAAACGTGCGAATAGGCTAAAAAATCATTAACAAATAAACTGTTTACACGACGCCTCATGTTTTAGATCTGCCTTGGTTACTGTAAATAGCCGCGACAGGAACCGACGATACGGTGGGCCGACTGCAAGGTCTGTGTAAATAGATGTATGCCGGGTAAATAATGAGGGACACATTTCCAAACATTTGTTGAATTATCTTTAAGGCCCTAGCTTCTTAATGTGGCATGCTACACGCGCGTCCCGATAATATCATGATTATGTTATCGTTGTAATATCAAATGAGTGTATATAGACGCTTATTCACCTTGATTGCAAAAGAGAATTCCGTAATTTATTTTTCCATTAAGTGCACATATGTATAAAGATTCTCCACTTTATAAGTATACGTTAAACTGAATATAAACTGAATGACATCTATATGTAGCAGTTACTGTGATTTTGGTACCATTTTTACCGTCTTTTTTTGTTTTACAGTTTTTGCCTTTTTCGCATATGTTTTTACAAAAGCTTTGATTAAGCGATGTGCCACATCACTGGAAAGCACTTCATCGAGCGTGTTCTTCTAGGCTATATATATATATATATATATATATATATATATATATAGTACGCTAGCTAGTGAGTGTGCCGCTACATATATGGACCCGTTGATTATGTAAACACATGTACGGCACGTCTCATTCGCTTCGCACGTCCGGCACACTCGAACCTTATTTCATCACTGTGATGTTTTTCAGATAGCACGCTAACTGACAATAACGGCTCGCTGTCTTGTTGTGAATGATTTAGCCGTACACCAGCCATCAACTGGAAGATCAGAACTAACATGATGGTATGACTGAATGTATGCATCTACAGATCCTTAAAACCAGATAACGTCAGCTCGTCTACGTGATTTCGTCTGTATATAAATACGTTGCGCGGCGAAGGAAGGGTGAACCAATGGCTTCATTCGCCCCCTTTCTGATACTTTGGACACTCCCTGGACCGCTCTATTGTCGAGCCGTAGCGCTTAGTCGCCCGCGCGTCTTCTAGTCCGCTGTCGCTTTTGCCTGCTTCATTATGATTAGAACACACTCCAGTTGAATGCTTCTCCACTACGATCGTCGATCGCTGTCACCGAGGCAGTTGGTACCCCGTTTGTGTCTACGTTGCCCTTTTCGCGCTCGAACGCTGAGCTTTGCCGGTGCTGCCCCACTCGACAGCCATCCCATGGATACCATAGGCCTCTTCATGTTTCCCGATAATTTAGCCTCACACAATCGCGAGGATCATCTTAAATCTCTTTTTGCCGTTGCTACTCTTGCTGAAACTGCCGCCACTGCTAACAATGCGTCTGCTTCGTTGCGTCTTTTGCTTATCATCTTCTTTGCCTTTTCTCCCTCATTCTCCCCAATGTCGTATCGTCCATAGCATGAAACACGCCGAGCAAAGAAGAGCAACTTAATTCCGTTCGATAGACGGAAGGAGTTCGCCAGACCAAGGAAGGGGCGAGCACGAGTTCAGTCCCAGGACACACGAAAGAGTAGAAAGATTGGCAGTATAAGAAAGAACGACGTAGCTATAAGAAAGCGCAGTGATTGCAGGGGCAGTAGGAAAAGACTGATATTCAGGAGCAATAATGGTGCTGAGCATGGGGGCAGTGATGAGGCCTCGGCCTCGGCCTGGGCGTGGTGGTGCAGAGAGGACCGAGACGCCATGCCGAGCTCCGTCGTCGCTTTGATTTCGTAGTTATAGAGCAACATGATGACCCGCCAAGAACAGTTACTAACATAATGCAAACACTGCTTCTACAGTTACTGTTCTTCGAACAGAGGAGGATACATGGATAAAAAACGAAAATTTTTCATCGAGATCAACGGCGAGAAAGCTGATGACGTTGCCGCCCTTTTAACAAACCTATTCATATATGGCATACATTCAATGGTGTTAAATTTCGATGTCGTAATAGAGATTAATAATAGAATACGATCAAATTGAGAAAAGCAGACGTGAGCTGGTTAAATCATTTTGTAGGGGTGACACGGAAACTTATTTTCTATTAAGGTTGCTGTTTGTATTTTTCAGTAGTTTTCATTCTCCGATACGAGTTTCTTGACATAGGAAACAGGAATGATTGTATATCAGGGAAAAAAAATCAAGCGAACGTTGCGAGGTTAAACCCAAAAATAGATGTTGATGACTTGTCGTCGTAACTAATAGATGACGTCCCGCAATACGGTATCACCAACAATTTTATGCGTTTGGATCAAATCTAGAAATTTAACTAACAATTTCCCGTCTAATGGAATCACATATCTGACGCGATCGGCAACTTTTTATTTGGTGATTAATAAGATAGAATCGAAGTCTGGCTTTTGACATTTTACCGATGTTGTGGTCTTTACTTCTAGTTTCAATAAACTCTTTCGCACACCGGATCAACTTGCATTCGCATATAGGGATTCTGATTTAAACTGTTCATAGAAGTAGAAATCGATCCTTTTAGCTTTGTAATACGATGTTTATTTGGAGTGAAGATGAATTCACCAGACTGGGCTATTTTGTGGACCTGAAATGTTGAAGGTTATTCAGCGTCGAAATCATAGAAGGTCGAACAACGCCATCTGTTATGCTCGTTATTGTTTACGGGGTAAAACAAGTAATCTACTGCTTCTCAGCACTAGCGATTTGTATTAATGTCGGGCTTATTTAGAAAAATTGACGGTACGCTATGCCTCCATTCATCGAGAAACAAGGAAGCCGATTTGCTTGTGTCGGTCCAGGTTGTAGATCAAGCTTGGCGATAAGGTGGTGCATTGTCGTCGCGTAACCACACTGCGCGATGTACATAAGACTCTTCGGAAATTTAAGATACCTGACGACATTGATCGGTTCCTTCTGGGACGCTGTCCAACTGGTAGTAACAGCGAATATGATCGTCTACCAGTACTCGGCAGATTCTAGCAGTGCGCTCACCTTCGAGAAACACGAACTTCAGCACTGAACGATATGACCGCGTGAACACTTAATTCATCTGTGGTAATAATAGCCAATGTGTTCGCGTATTTATTATATTTCGCTTGCTAAGTTCGACCTGTGAATGAAGTCCGACTAAACAGATAAGCAATCATTTAATTCTAGCATAATAGTAAGTGTATGTACGTTGTGCTTAAGTCACCCATAGCACTTCTTTGTACACGCGTGTGCATAGCGGTCAAATGCATCTTTCTGTTTGGCTCGCAGTAGAAGCCGAGGAAACCAGTAGCTTTGTAGATGCGCTTCGCTAAATCGCCACACAGCAAATTCGAAGGTCCTGTTGTCTAATGCGTATTCAATATCACCGGGTCCTTTGGGAGTAAAACGGGTACCCTCGTTTAAATTTACAAATATCGGTAAACATATGCATTGTTTTCTATATAAAGTAAAATTAGTGAAAAATAAATGTTTAAGGAACTACTTGGGCCAACCAATGTCAACGCTAACTCACGTGTGAGGACTTCATAAATGATCGACGTTTTCATCATTAAAAGGACTCACAAAAGTTGTCTAGTTAAAAGTTTTGAACAGTTCAATCGTGTCCATGTTAGGTGTAGACTGGCGTATGCTAGCCTTCAAACGCTCGTTTTTCAAAATGTTTACTTTAGTTTTTGCTTTAAGTTCCTTGAGTCGTTTTTATATCTTTTAACTAGTGTGTTTTGGACTAAATCTTATGATGTGTTCATTGTCTTTAAAACGAGTATAGAATATAGCAAGTGTTATCCTAAATATTCATAGAAAGATTGCAAACATTATCATTAGCCTTAGCTCATTTGTTGAGTCATAAAAATGTTTATTTACGTCTATCATCATCATCATCTGAACCTTTCGTTCAGAATATTTTTCATTTATGCAGACATATCTTCTGAGTTCTCTGAATGCTTCTCTATGGTCTGCGTTTATAATTCACTAAAATAGAGAACATTTAGACAAACCTGCGCGTGGTTTCCGCACGAATCGGCCGAAGTCAATTTCAACATATAATATTACCACAAAGCCTGCAATAGCGAGATAATCTTTAGGTTTCTAGGATAAGGTTTAGGTACACTATTACTTTTAGCACAAGGAAAAATTCGGTAACTCTATCATTTATTTTTTTACATGAACGAGTCCATTCTCTTAATTTGTCGGCCCTTGATTTTAAAAATCTAGCCATTGTTGTATGTCATTATTGAGCTAAAAGAATCGTGTATTTATTGCAGTAGCGCACGTGTTACGACGGCCTCATGATCGTCAGGTATAAACGGATTTTTTGGGTTAGATCTTGTACGCTTTATATTGCGCCTTACCTAATATGAAGTAATCTACAATATTAGAACTAAGTAGTGCTTTAACCGCTAACATCGAGGGAACTTCCGCTCTCCTTTTCCTAAAAATATTGAGATTTATTCTTCTCGAAAACACAACACATTATCCACGGCTAACCAGGTACTTTTCTCAATGCCAGTCCAAACCCGCTGGGTCAGACGTCGAGTTCTTTATTCTAACTTTTGCAATTGCTTCGTCGTTCTATTGCGCCACTGCCGTTTTCTTATTATATCAACTAAACTTTATTTCAGTTCTCTCATTGCAGCTCTAGCCTTTGTTAGAAATGCGAGCACTTTGCTTCAATTTCTTAACCACCCTATATTTACTCCTAATGAATCTGTAGCCTTAAAGTAGGTGTCCCATAACTCTGACCTAAATATATTATTCTTATACTGTCATTGTGGTACCGTTAACCCGTCGCCCCATGTCAATTAACGTGATACCCCAAAATCCCTAGACGAAGGATCGCTAAATTCTTAGAGCTGATGATGAACTACAAAGCGGTCATAGCAATGCTAAGTATAGTATATAATGTAGGTTTAACGTACCTCGATCAGACTTGTTTCTGCCTAATTTTGTACTAATAATTGTAACGTAATTTATATTATTATCATTTTTACTATCATTAAGGTTTCTACCAACGACTTACTAAAATTGGTCCTAATTAAAAAGTAAGACGTGAAAAATTTGGGGCAATCGGTTGTGAAGATTTCAATTCTTACAGAAGGCAGTTATATAGCTGATATGTTTCTATAACTGTCGTAGTTCGTTATAACAACAGTAGTAAGGCGTGTAAGCGTGTCTCTAACCTTCTGTCCAACTGTCTCGTTTCCGTTCTTGGTCGTTTTGATTATTTGCGAATTGTTGTTTCTGGGTTTCATGTCAACCCTCCCAGTTGTCGAAGACACTTTCGATCACACAAATCTTCCATCCTTCGTTCCGTGATAGCTAAATAGGTGACGTATTTGCCTGCTTATCTCGGGGACATGTCGTGATCTAGGTTCAAACACGGTTTGTTTCGTACTGGGAGCCAGCCATTTGACAGAATGACTAACGGCGATACCGGACGTAAAACTCAAAACAGAAGTGGTAGATCCCCCATCGGTACCTCTAGCCGTATCACCTACAACTGCTCAATCTTTCTGCGTATCGGTCCGATGGTCCCCACAACGATCGAGTTTGTAACGCATCATCAACGCATTTTCGCGCCGTCCTGTGTTTGCTTGGTCTAACACTCACTCTAAATTGATTGAGCATTGACATAAGTGCTACGTTTTTCGATGCCATTGAGTTTCTTCTAACGGCAGCGGTACATTGATGCCATCCGCTGTTCTTCCCTTATCTTCGAACGATAAAGTCCCCTTCCAGGTTTCAAAACAATCGTATAACTCATCGTTTAAGTCTAACGAGTGAATAGCTGCTCTTTGCCTGACGGACCCTTAATAACCTCTCCTAGTTGAGGTGGGGGGGGATTTAATAATAGCCCCACAGGTGGATGCGTTATACAGTCTCTAAAGAGATTTCCCAACTGCATCAAAAAAAGACCCCAATAATAAACCTAACTTCTATGCCTTACATCAATAACTTTTGCTTGTCGTGGTGCATTTTGTTCTGTTCATCATCGTGGCCATTTCACTCGTTAAGGTTAAACTTTAATTGTCTCTTCTTGTTATACCATGCCAAATCTAAGTATCGCCTAATATGGGTAGATAAGCGAGGTATGATAGCTTTATATTAGTGGTATGGCTTATTTAGTTTTCAAACTTTTGGAGCAGTACATGTTAGGTATTTATCAAACATATGAGTTTTTGAGTAAAGGCAGCAAGGACAAAAAGGAAAACAGCGTCGAAATGTGCGACATATTCAATTGTGTCTTTATTTTTCTCGTCTTTTTTATATATCGTATTTGGTAGTAAGGACCTAAAAACACATACCAACAAACTTTCTTAACAAATGATTACGCCTTTTTATTGGCCAGTAATAGGTACGGCGAAGCGGCTAGCTAGCCTTTTAAATCTAATATAAGATGACTGCACCAATGTCTGTTCGCAAATGGCGGCCATAAATAATAAAAAAAGCAATTCGATTTATTACAGCCATTAAACGATACGCAAGACATGTTCTACAACGACTTCGCTACGTCGGGTCATCTTATCGATACGCGCGCTTCTCACGTTAACTGCCTTTCTGCTAAATAGGGTTCATATCCGTGAAGAAAATTCTCAGTGGTCTAACAAAACTTCTTTCGAACGTAACCAGATTATATGAATTATTAGAACAGCTCGGAAAAATGCGAAGTGAAAAAAAAAATCAATTTGTCGTAGGTGGAACTCACGCTTTAAATATGTTCCTTGAAGTTAGGTAGAAGTCCTTACTCTTAGACTTAGAAGTCTGGTACTCGGAGCTGTCCAATTCATTCGGATGGTGAATCGCCATCGGCCATACCATATCTAGTTCACTCTGACAACAGATACTACATCTTTTATCATTTCCACTCAAAAAGGAGCCCTTCAACCATATGGTGTTCCTCCTCTTTTAGTTTTCTAAACCCTGAAAAGCAAGTAGATTCTTTGAGAAAGGAACGTGCGTCTTATCTAGCTATGCCGGATCAGTAAATGCAAAAGACAGACAATGTTAGAGCATCTTTTCCGCGTTCTAGCGGAATACGCAACAAACCTATCTATACTCTAAGAGTTGTACTCAGATCACCATCGCTACATAAAACTTCTATGACACCTGGTACCTACTCGAGGTCAGATATCTAGAATCTCATCTGTGTAGTCATTAAACCATCTGGTAGTTTTATCTACGCGGAGAATCTATCTAGAGAATGTGCTGAGTGTTCGAGAAGGTCGAGAGAAGGTTTTTCAGATCGTTATTTGATTTCTAGGCGGATATGAAATGAGCACGGGCTGACAACCCGCAGGGCATTATCTCTTCGCCGTTGTTTAACGAATAGCGCTAGAAGATAAATGATACTCTAAAGGCTCGCCAAGAGAAAGCTGACCTTGCCTATTTGCTCCTCACCTTCGCGCAAGGCAAAGGCCTACACGGGATGCGGTATAACTACAAGGGTTTTATTGCCAGAAAGGCCATCTTGTTATCATTCGCCGCATTGTTCCTTTCGTAAAGGTAAAGCTCATCAGTCTAACTTAAAGTACGCCTGAAGCGCAAGCAATACAAAAAGAAGAATTTAAGAACGTTAATGTACCAATATTGATAAAAACAGGGGTCACTACATCGTTTAAGTTAGAAAGGTTTTATAGCGTTCTCCAACAGATCCACATGGACAAAGCGATTTAGTTGTAGAACGTCTGTCTTTTAGGGCCAGCGGATGAGGTAAGGCGCTCCTGGTCAAAAAAAGTAATACCTTCTCTGAACATCATACTGATGAACATTCACGCTATTTGCAGATGGTGTGAACGCAAGAATAAGTCAACAAATATGTATTATTCAATGACCTTGCAGGACTCCTCCACGATCTTCAATACTGCAAATTAACAACGCAGCTGCCCCGTATTTGGCTGTCGTCTCATTTAGTCAGCCACCCGCGCGTCTGCCGCAAACAATACCAAGAATGACAACAAAGTAAAATTCAATTTTTACACATTCGTCCAAACGAAACCTATTTTTGTTAAATGCGTGCTTCTAAATCTCACTTCCCGAAATCTAGATGCTTCCCTTTATTTAACAACTCAGCTTCCTTATTTAGCATGAGGTCAATATCGATGATTACGCTCCAAGCTCTGGTGAGCTCCGTCGTTTAGGCACGACTTCAGCGCCGTTGTCCATAGATTTCCATTAGTTCATACAGCGTACAAGTTACGGCATTTTTAGGTTCAAAAGGTGCTCTTTTGCGAACGGGGTATAGAATGGGTGCTTTGACAGCATACATTCTATATGAATGAACGTTATTATACCGTATCGCAATATATAGCCCATTTCTCAATAATCAAGACATCTACGAAAAGCTGGCTCCAGTGTGCTCTGGGCATACAACTAAACAAATCATTCGAAGATCCAAGCATGTCAGAGACGCAGTGGCAGCTACGGCATAAAGGGACGCGTGCCAGCTTAAACTGTTAGCATTGACGCAACATTTTGAAAGCGGTTCCCCTTCGCTGTATTGGTCAATACGAAATCAAGAGACGTACACCCTTAATGAAAAACTCAAACGGAGCATACAGACAGGAGCTTATAAATGCCATTCTGAGTCTGAGTTTGTATAGGGCCTTGAATCCCGTAGCCAGATGACTATTCACGCTAATGTTCCAGCGCTGAAGTCTTCCAATCTGTCGGCAAAAGTTGCATGGGGTACAGTCCTAGCCCAATTCGTTCCTCCGCAGCAATTAGTGATCTACCACCGATGATTAAGAGTTGACAGTCGCAACTTGATGCACTGTTCCATTAGTGCTGATTAAATTTGCTATAGCTTTGCCTCGACTGGAAGTGAATTCGCGAAGAACGTAACCAATGAAGTTCAGTTGAAGTAAGCCGTAGATACACTGTGGTTAGGAAGCAAAACCTCACCTTCGTAAGTTCTTTCGCTTATATGGGAGTAATATTACAGCCCAGTAGAAGGTCAGCGGCAGCGACACTTTTCGAGTTCTGAAATATCCAAGCTTTTACAGATGAGGTCAAAGACTGCACATCGCTGCGCCAGATTGATTGATTTACCTAGTATACGATACAGCATTTTTTAGAAGAACTAAATCAGAGATTATGTCATCGTAATAACCCGCTTGTAAAATAATGTGGCAGATGTGGATCCTGACTTTTTTGAAACAGGTGCCATAGTATACGAACCAGTCAAACTGTTACTGCGGGACACAGGTTTTGCCACCTGATTTATGTGATGAGTCAGTTTCGCAGTAAGTAGCATGTAAATGTAGCGGATTGCTGCACACGATTCCACGCAAGCCATTGCTCTACCGTCAGTTTCATAAATGTCCTCTCACGCTTTTGGTCGACTTCGCTCTGATACTACCCCGTGGATCTTAGGGACGTTATGCTGGTATATACGTTTTTTTATATTTAGTGTTTGTAATTATATATATTTTCTCGACGGAGATGTTTGACTGTACACAAACCTACACACAAAAAAGCGATTGAACTTCGCAATCAAATTCACATCTATTTATATTTGCTCGAGTTGTTAAACCTATACCCGACCAAATTTTCGAAGTAACATTACCAAATTTGCTTGTCTAAATGGGCTGTTATAGCCCGGTTTCCGAGTTATTTTTTCCTGTGTAGGAACAGCACTTTAGTCATCTAGCGGAAACGTGTCTTAGTATTACACAACAATGTTTCTACGAGGGTACGGTCTCATAGGAGGATTATGACGGTAAATGTGGCAAACAATTAAAATTCGATTGTTATTGTCAGCCAATTATATCCCGACAGGTGTTGGCGTTTGCCGTACTTAATAACACTAACCTATCTACTGTTAATACTGGCATCCCGACTAGTGCATTTAGTCAATCTATTTGGTTGTAATTTATTTTTTTCTCTGTAATACGCGAGAGCCTAACTGCGACGCGGTGGTTCTCACTCTATTAGATTTTGGCTAGTGATGCACTAAGTATGCGTCGTGTGAAGATCGCAAGCGCTAGTCTTTTCTCTTGAGTGCCTCGTTCGTATTTCGTCCGACCCAAGGCTATAGCTTTCGCTTCGTTTTTCGACTCATAGATATGAATGTTGCAAGCAGACCGCTGGGCGCGTGAAAGAGATTTGCCCCTGCTCGTTTGCTCCTGTCGGATAGGCCTGCCCTCGACGGGCAAGCGAGCTTCTTGCAGCCATCAAGCTCGGATTACTTTTACTTCCATAAATCCATACATGACCACCATGCTCACACACCCAGTACACCCCTCTCACAGCCAATTAGGAGAAACAAAAGCAAAGGAACTGCCGCCTGCTCCCTTCCCCGTTTTTAGTTAACCCATGCCATTATCTAGGTAGGAACACAAGAGGATGATATCGGAAGGAGAAAGGGTTCATGAAAGAGAAGGGTACCGCATTTGACGCTGTTTCCTAGCCGCCTTCGATCCGGTCCAAGGATCGGTGCCTAAGCGAAATATCCCGCTACGTTTCCCCATCACTGGGCGCCCTTTAGTATCCCTACGTTTTGCCTTGTCCCATTTTCCGGAGTCCTCCTTTCGAGATCATCTCAGTGGTGAGCTTTTAATCCTTGATAGGAAGGACAGTGTCATCAAGATAAGTTCTCATGGCTTTCTGGGGAAGGTAGCAGCGGGCGAGCGAAAAGAAAGGCAGAAAGGGTAACTCATGAGACTACGGCCAAATACTAACAGACTTACCGTAGGAACAGTAGCAGCAGCAAATGCAAGAAGCGACTTTCCGACCGACGGCGGCTTGCGTGTCAGTCTAGCAGTTTCCAGTCAGTCAGCCAGTTCGCTATTCAAAGCAATGTCAACTATATACCGCTAGTCGTGCCTATTTGCTTCTTGACCTGGTGAGCCCGGCCCGCTGGCCGCGGCACTTTTCAAAATTGTTTGGCCTTGGCTCGGCTACCTTATCTAACTTTAAGCGTGCCAACGCATAGGTTTTTTGATTCAACTGCAATCAACCGCTGCCGCCTCCGCTACTGGCTCTCAAGCGGTGCTGGTACGAATGCTGACGCTTCGACTCTGACAACCGTGTGACATTTTAGCAAAAAAGACGACTATCCAATTAATTCTAAAGAGCAAAGGGCAGTCATCCAGTTTGTCACAGATGAAGATCGCACTCTGCCTATGGCATGCCGGACTAAAACCTGTATCTAGACCCTTATCTGTATCTTCAAGCGTGTAATATACGTTCTGAAAGGTGTAAAAAAGTCCCGCACAGCTGATTTTCAGCTATCTTTCTTCGGCGATGCGTACCGGTACCATTGCACTATTTCAAAGATATATCAAAATAGAAGCTAAGTATAAATTAGGACGATATAACATGAGCTGTACGGGTTTTTACTGAGGAATTAGTGTGCCTATCTCCAGATTCGAATCTAGACCATATCATACGTCGCGATGTCGAGCAAACCGGCTGCCAGTGCACTATCGCGACAATATATTTCTCTTTCTGTAGGGCTTTTCAAAGTGTGAATCGTCAAGGCAGCCATTGTAGCTGCTTCTGAAAACGAGCGTTTTCCTTCTCTCAAGTGTCCGTTGACATCCTGGTCGTTTCGGCAGTCGTCTCGCAGCTTCAGAGATTTTCTACCGAAGTAGGTGTCTGTTTCGCTGCGTAGCCTGCCAAGAGAAATGAAAGATGGCGATCTGTTGACAGTGTTACTTTTGGAGAGACACGAACACAACTAGGCAAAAAAGGGCTGAATGAGTTAACGCAACAGATATGAGGCAGTAGTCTTTGGAACGCTTGAAAAATATGAATTCCTTTATTATAAACGCAACATCTCGCAATATAACATAACGGTAAACCCAAACGCTTAAGAGGTTAAACGGCTTATATAATGATATATACCGAGGGCTTTATCATATATAAATTGCAAGAAACTTTGTAAGCCTGCTATGTAGCTATACGAACTTACTGCAGCAAATACTACGTTGAATGGATGACTAACGTGTTGTGCTACTTTAAAAAGCTTCTTACTGAAAATACCTAATATTACCAATGGCCAAAACTACCAAAATACAAACCAAGTCGGATACCATCCGGTTCTAAGGGCGAACATGATTTCAATGATAAAAAAAAAGTCTGTTTTTTTCATTACAAAACATTTCAAAAATTAAGAATATAATTATATGAGAACTACGTTTGCCCCTGTCACATAGTCGTGATATTTTCGAAAGTAAGAGCTTTTGCAAGTTATACTCAAATAGCGTTTGGCGTATGTTCAAAGCATTGTTATAGTAGGAAGCCTTGAAATGAAAATCTTTCATTTTTTGAGCCACTAGAGATATATCTAGGATACATGACGTCATCTTTTTGCTCACATAGCAACCTATTATATTTAGCATAGAAACCAAAGAAGGTCTGCTTGCTCTCCTTAGGTAATCTTCAGCTTGGCTTATCCTATCCTCCCAAAATGTGCGAAGCAATGTCACCGTTTTGTTCGGTCTTTTTTTGCTGCCCTTATATTGCAGTACTGTGTTCTGTTGGACACGGGTACGTACAGTGGAACGGATGCGCCGTCTGATATTACGCTGGTCATCACTAATTATTAAGTATGAGTTACACAAATAATCAATTCCTACAGTGTATCATTTACCTTTGTTGTAGTCGTCGTAATTAAAACTAGCGATTCTAGTCAACTTCGCCAGGCCTGAATCAGAAAGCCTTAACCACTTTCGTATATTTTGAGAGAGATTATACTTGGTGAGTTATCCGTTATCAAAATTGCTTCAAAATAAATCTCCATTTTGTTTACGTAACCTATGACGGTAGGTCGCGTCACTTGTTTAAGACATGCCAAAAACGATACCTATTGAGACCGATATACGCGAACATCGATAATGGTATCGCCTAGAACATTTAGTCCCAATGAACATATAAGACATTTCTAAATAGGATTTGTCGTCTACTTCTATCGAAGCTTCTACCGAGCCACACTAGAAATGTTAACGCTTAAAGACTTTAGCCGCAATAAGCGTGTGACACAGTTCGTAAAACGTTATGCGGCCAGGGACAAGCATGTGCTTATAAAAAAAATTTCGTATACAGTCATACATCTTGAGTTTACTTTGTAAAAGAAATTAGAAGAGCTCATCAGCGCATCGTTTTTCTGTTAACGCGCACATGTTACTTCGGCTGTGTAATACTTCGGGCGTATAATGTTTTCCATGTGTATCACAGCAGAATTTAATTAAAATGTATACTAATTAAGTAATCGTCATTAGGTCGCACTTCTTTCTAAGGCTCGCCCTAGTGTTTTGTTGATCACCCAGCTAGGTTGATAGGCCGTTCGATTGACATTGAGCTATTGAAAAGCATTTAAAGAAGCCCGGCGTTATTCATAGATCCGCATAGATGCAATATAGCCAATACACGAGTCTTGTACATCAGCACCTTGAGAGAAAAAGGAAATATGACAGTGTTAACGTCAGTTGAAGACAACTTCTTTCATATAACGTAGTATATCTTAGTTATGCAAGATCTACCTCTGACCTAAGGTACTCTTTGTGACTTCTGACAGTTTTCCCTCTCGACTCTGATTCAGTAACTTGTCCAGTGACTAGCAATTCCTATGGGCTACGTCCCCAAATGTGTCGATCCTTGGGGCTGGGTTGGAAGGGGGTTGAGGCGAGTCATTTTACCCCCCTGAATCTAACAGAGCAGAACAGAACGTTTAGGCTTCGAATGTCTCTGCCCACTTTATTACCTCCATTAAGTCCAACCTCACACTTGCTGTCGTCAATGTTATGCGGGCCCGATGCTCAAAGTTATAGACAAAGTTAAACTATAAATGAAGTGATATTTTCGACGCACAGTTTAAAGCAGCTGCTCGCATGTAGTGCTCGCTCATTTTCGCTAGACTTCGTATAGTTAAAAATGATGAGAGTCGGTTTTCTGGCCTCAGCACGCATAGATGAGAACGTCATTGGTCCACAATTAGAATGCCGCATTGATCCCTATATAACGGAGCAATAGATAAATCCGCAGCTCCATCTGATCATTGAGGTAGATATCTTTTTGTGTTGCGTATTAAGTAGTAAGTAAGTGCTCAAGTATTGCGTTGCGATGATTATAGGGTCATTGCTAATATTCATGAAGAGGTTAGCTGACGGTCTTCTAACACCTTATCCACTTGCAAGGTATTAACTTGTAGGTTTCGAGCAACATACACAACATACTTTAATGTATTTTTCACAACAAGGGGGTTATTACTTTTATCGGTTTGTTGGTTTTACAAATAATATCAATCGACAGCTTTAGCAAAGCACGATTCTCTGCAGTGGTTTTGACACATTTTTCTGAAATTGTAAATAGTTTCGGGTATAGTTTACGTGCATGTTGAACGCTTGAACCGTTATACATATAACTATGTGAAATATATATGCTTAGAAAAGTAATAATGAAGCTAGATCTTCCCAAATCCGTTACTGACTTTCAGACCATCCTTGCATGTAATCAAATAAATTGAAACAAGATACAAATAAGTTATTATCTGTTTGCTTGGGAAAAACTAGATTAGATAAAATCTATAGCTTTGAAAATACGATCAATACAAAATGTCGACGGAAATTAGGAAAACAGGAACAGTTCATATGCTTCTTCTTACACACCAACCGTCCGTTTGTTCCTGATGTTGGGTGTACCTTAATAATTTCAGCGAAAGCTGTTTGCATACTTTTAATAATGGAAATAGTTGCAGTTCTTAGAACCAGCTCGAATTTGAAGTAGTAAGAATATCCTGCATCAAAACTTAGCCTTTATTTAAACAGAATATTTATATATGGAATAGCTTATTTATTATTATAATCTGTCAGATTTCGGAATTATTCCCGTCTCTCTATGACACTGCATTAATTCAGCGTATCTGCAGTGAATGTTAATATCCACCTGGCCGTGTTTCCGATGTCCTCAGACGCCTTCCGTAGAGATTGCAGAGCACAGTTTTATTCAGCGTCCATTAGCCGATACGTGTCCCATTAATGATTCCCTATCACGTCTGCACACGATTTATAGTATTACTTATATAGAAATTTAATTGCATTTCATAATACAGTTCTATGCAATAGACAACCTTTCAGCACAACAGGCTCGACCTGAAAGCGACATTGGTCAGACTTTCCCAGTTGGAAGCGAGACGAGCCGAAAGAGAAGGTATCATTCCGCTGGGCGTAGTCGAGCGGTCGACCCGTTGAAAACTGCAAAGACAGACAAGTGGACTAGATGCAATTGCAGAATCATGATTTAAAGTGCCGCTGGGTCGGGTTAATCTGAACATTGGCTTCCGAGTTGTCATTTCAATGTGTGAATTCAATTTGAAGTTTTCTATTGAATTCTTTCGGAGCTGGCATCGCTGATGCGCGAAGCGACGCAGTCGCTTTCTCGTTCTCGTACATTTTCCTGGCTCGTTCGCTCGCTGTGGTTAAGCAAAACGTGTATTTAGCATACGAGAAGCGCAGCTTCTACAGCTCAAATCCAGCTACCTTCTGTCTATTTTCGAATTTTTGCATCTGTAAGCGGACTTCGCTAAGCGTGTCGTTGAAAGAATATAGAACAGAGTCTTTCTTTTTAGAACATAATTTAAAGAAAAATGTTCTTCCTTCCTATCAAAGATGCTCGAGTATAGATCGCAGCTGGTGTCGATATTGTAAAACATACATAATCATAAGTTTGCGTTTAGGTCCGATTCTATGATGGCCACTTTTATAAAAATGATTATATGGATGATTTTTTTGCGAATGTGATTATGACTATTTTAACAACGGCCTATAAGTTCAAATGGCTGAAAGAGAACCAAATACGCCACATTTTCGGTCTTTCTGCCAGCAGATTAACATGCTTTTACTACGCGATAAGTGTAGCTTCTGCAGTTCATCTCTCTATTTTCGGATCCTTGCACGTATCCTTAATGAGTCATAAGGAAAAAAACATATCTATATGGTATCAATTAGATGAGCAGAGATCTAAGAACGAATTACATTATTTTTTTCTAGCCAACTGCACCACGTTTTGCTTCGTCTATTTTTACTTGTTAGATTCTTTTCATAATGTTTCTAAAACTGGTTTACACCGTGACTATTTGTTGGCAAGCTCTTGCTATAATTTGCCATGGCAATATTGCCCTAAAGTAAATAGACTGAAAGATGTCTCGACATATAAATTAAGTACTGAGTTCGTTCAAGCCTATTACCCGCAGCCGATTTACGCGGCTGTGCGGGGGTCCTTTGCCAGAATGGCTGATGCTATCGGTCATATCGAGTTGAAATGGAAAGCTGTCCTCGCATTAATCGCACAGTTAATATGTAACCGGTATTGAGGTTTCAATTAATCACGAGACAAATTATAATTTGTTGCAATTAAAAAAAAAAGTATTCCCACCTGTCATTGCTTCCTAACGCAGGCTGACATGTCCATATATCAGGTATGTCCTATCCGCCAGGGTGTTTGAACACTTTCGCTTTCATTACTAAAATATGTCGATGTGATGTACAATTATTGACAATAAAGTTGCCTTAGTAATTATCGATCTGCTATAGCTCACAGATAATGTCCGACCTAGATTGGCCTATGTTCATATAGACACACGTGAATCCAAGTGTTTCACAGTATATTACTTTTCGATGCTTCGTGACGGAGATGGCCAACAAAAAGTGATCTATTTGTTGGTCATTTAGCCTTTAGCGTCAGTTAGCACTCGTCAATTTTTTTTTCAAACTTATCTTTTCAGCACCAAATCGTTGTTTATGCTATTGATAGACAGTTATAATACTACATGGCGCCAATAAAGCATTGTATGCAAAATATGTATTTTTCCAATAATACGGGCCCTACAAAGCTAAGTCGGTGTTGAAAAATTTTTACAAAAAAACGCCTATATCTATGAAAGGCAAACATTCTATGAGCTGTGCCCCATGTCTAAGCAAGAGGCGTTGTGTTCACCGAGGCAAGAGTTTAACTTAGTCGATTCTACGTTTCTAGTTGCCCCTATCTGAAAAGACATCATCAGTAGAGTTTCATCTCAATATACCTAGGGACCCGTTTGTCGGCAGTCGGCAGAACAACTTCTCATTGAAGCCTTGGGTTTTTACGCTGGATTGCTAGCCACGCCATCTTCGATCCCTTCTAGAGGAAGAGACTTCAGACAAAAATGACTGGCGGACTTATCAGCAATGCAGCCGGTAGCGGCGCTTTGTCGATCCTCCTTATCATTTGATACGCAGTTTACAATTGCCTCGCTGGAAGGCACCTAACGTGTCGGCCACAAACGTCCGACATCCACAACTATTCCGCAAAGTCTCCGTAGTAAAGGCAGATGTAAATTGTCCTACAAACTACCCTGTTTCTACCCGTTTGCTAAACGAATTCTCAGTGCTAGAATTAATCGGCACAAAATGGCTTGAGGGATGAAATTCAGCAAAGCTTATATTTTCTCTAATATCGATCAATCTTATCAACATTAAATATATGCTTCTGAATAGGTATTCTGGCTCCAATATAGGGCAATGCCTGGATATTTGTTAGATGTCCAGAATACGGTGAAACGCGTTCGAATACCAATACGTGGCAAGCCGTTATCTGAAACGTGTTTTTTTCACTGCGTCAGCATATTAGCCACGATATACCGAAATATACAAGTAGACGCGTAGGTCGTATTTGGATAAGTTAATATTTGGCTCTCTCGAAATGTTGATATCCCGGATTGCCCTTGTTGGCCCTCACATCACCTTCGACGGACGTTCGTAATAATTTCGATTGGGGCATTAAGCTGGCATCCATATGGACGCAGAGATAAAAATATTATTAGTATTTTGTTGTTTGACTTAAAATGATACTGATGATTATTATCGCTATTAGAATTGTCATCGTCGTAAGCGCATCTGAGAGTCGCTGCGGAAACTGGCATATTTTAGCCTGCTACAGGCAAATTCAGTTCGAGAATGAAGCTGTTTGGCTATTTGCCATCTTATCAGATGGTTTCCATATAATCGGAGAAGACACGCTTGCCCATCGCAGGTTACTAAGGGCTGCCCCTAAACACGGCACACCATAATAGCGCTCGTCGTTCTTAGCATAATCGCGATGCTACTGAACCTTGTTTGTAGCCTCTGAGATCTAGGCACACCCCTTGCGAGCACGGCAGACAGTTATTATCTATCAAAGTCTCTATATCGCACATACACGCCCCAAGTTTTGTTTGCGGCATTATTAAATTGCCCACCATTTGTGCGTGTTAACTGTATTTACTTACTTCGAAAAATGGGATACAATATTCATGTACATACATTTGTATACATCCACATAATGGACATAGCTTGCTGCAAATATCAAGTTATCGACCGTTAATCGAGGTATTCTGACAACTTTGTTTGTATTACTAAAAAGAGTAAACTTTCGCAACAATATAGAGATTGACTTACTAGTTGTAAGTGGTGCTAGAAAAAAACGGTAACGAATTAGACAATTGGCACCGGTCTGTTTTCTTTTTAATCTGTACCAAGGCACATTTAATATCAATCGCTAACAAATGCACCTAGTTAGCATAACTGCGTGCTTTTTCTAAAGGGAGACCCCAGTGGTGTCAGCGTCAGCAAGCTGATAGCGGGCAATGTACTTAGCGCCGAAATGTGCCTTAAATTTACATCTCCTTTTACAGCTCGATGCTCCGAATTTTCCATTCCTTTAAGCCGATTCAAGCTCTCTTCGGTTTGGCGTTTCTCAATAGGCACTGACGGCCGCTAAGAAGTGAAACCTGCCTACCACACCAACGGTTGCTAATTTAGCTTACCGACTGTAAAGATTATAGAGATTACGGAAGCTCAAAGGGCCTTCGAACCTGAAATGGGCGCCACTCCTGCACAGGCCTCGGGGGGGGGGGGGGGGTAGGGAACTTCTTTTTATACATAGAGATTTAGTCGCAGGAAATAAAATGCCCCTGCAAAGATGCCCCTCGCCAGAGCTTCGCCACCAAAGCCGTCCAGCCCAACAAGTTAATTCTCACGAAATTGTATATCTCGCAATAAGGACCCTTATAATTCCATCCGTTTTGAAAACATGACTGCTGCTGCTGCTGCTGTAATAAGATGGTAATAAGGTGAGCGGACGACCAAAAACCATCTTGAAGGGACGGCTCGAGTGCCAGCAGCCTTGACGAAGTGGACGGTGATGGCATCCGCAACCAAAATAATAAAAATTAATTTTTCACTCATTTTTATTCGGCGCAGTCGCTTCTACAGAACCGGGGGGAGTCAACGGTAGCTCAGTATCCGTGCGTATTCAGCCGTGTAGCATGTTCTATGCAAGTGCGTTTAATTTTCGCCCCCCCAAATCCGCCGATGAACTACCCTTAGGACAAGGCAGACTAGACATAATCTAATTTGTTTTTAGCGTATTTTTATCAAAACGTTGCATATAAGCAACGTCTATTTGCGTTACGCTGTATATTGATCCCATCTTTTCAAACCTTCTATAGATAACGCGTATAGGTCTTTCTGGATAGATATATCTGAAATATTTTTCATATTATCGGATGGAAAGATGACGTCGAGTCTGGTTTGTAGGCGATTAGTTCAGATGGACCGAATACATTGCTTTGGAATTATTCGAGCTTTTTTTTTTTAAATTAAATCATTCTTTGTCACACATGGTACATTCCGACAATAGCAGCGAAATTTATCAATTCTCAGCGGATGTTATAGTTTGTTTGGAACGAACGCATTTTCCTAGATATTACATCTTCCTCGGAATTCCATCATTTGAAAATATATGTATTATTAATTATCTGAACTGTGTGAATTTGATGGGTAAAGGTTCATCATTTGCTAATAATGTACAGCTTGTTTTGGTCTTACTGGACAAAAGAAAAAAATAACTTCGTTCCAGCGAAATTAGGCATTAAGTTAAACAGCTATTAATTTCTCTCGTTATTAAGTAATGAATTTTTATTTAATTTTGCGTGTCGTCATGCGACCGATATCATTTTGTTACACACCAGATGTTGTGCTAAAAATTTTATTACGATATATACGTAGAATGTCACACTTGACCATTGCAGGCTAACAGTGAGAGTAGCATAAAAAGTTTTTTGCAGCAGGCATATGAATAGACTTGGTAATTCTGCTCGTTAATTTTGTGCGCGATAGAAAATTAGTATTTTCGCTCACTTTTATCAAGGATATCATATTTACTATACACCTCATCGATTTCTCGTTTCATTTTACCTACTAATCAAATCTATCTCCGGTTACTTTCAACGTACCGATGGGCTGAGAATCTACAAAATATTTGTTAAGCTATTTTTATTTTATTGACCCTGGATAGAACATTTTCGAGCAAATCCATCAATATTATTTTAATGTCTATGTTTGTTAGCAACTCTTTGGTATAATAGACTTACCAATATGAATAGAGTTAATGTATATTGGCTATAGTACTTAAATATAAGTGGCATAAGCTGTTGCATTAAGGAAGGGTTCCACAGTGACTTCGAGCTTAATCCGTTTCTAATGAAGGCTCCACGCTACGACAAATTGATTTCCTTTCGCGGCAAAACTAACCTAATCACTCTGTTATTTCTGTTGCCCCTATCATTAAAAACAAAACCTTCCAGTTGTAAACAGTTAATTATTTATTATCAACACGTACTAAGGCGGATCTGACAAATTAAGAAGCACAAAACCCTGTGCGCTGAGCAGTGTTTACCAGATCATAGACGGCCTCCGTGATTTTCCATTCAATTTTGCTTAATATTTGCCTCATTGGATTGGCAAGCCTTCACTTATCCTTCGAATAGCTCAAGATGAGGTTTTCACAGGTGAACAGCAATCCAACAACTGTAGCAGACAAACCACTCAGGCGCAAAGGCGTAGACAACTGTACTCACACCTATTCGCTCAATTTTTCGCAGCTTTTCCTTCACCTTCAGATTTGAACGATCGCAAGGTTCGACTTTCACCATACATCTGAACAGAAACAGTTAGTTTTGGCCTACGAAGCTGGCTTGAGCGGGATACCTGCTTAGGCCTTT
Organism: Varroa jacobsoni; assembly: GCF_002532875.2. NCBI lineage: Eukaryota > Metazoa > Arthropoda > Arachnida > Mesostigmata > Varroidae > Varroa > Varroa jacobsoni. The sequence goes on along the minus strand of NW_019213229.1, from coordinate 32,785 downwards.
ATTGTTTTTGCAGCATATTTGCTGTTTGTGTGCAATGGGTTGCTGGGCTTTAACGCATATCCAGACACTTCACACCACTGGCCAGTCGTAACATATCGTAGTTCCATACAGATACAGCAATCGAACGGAACTAACATAATTATTAATCGAGAATGTCAACAAATTCTCGAGCTATATGGTAGGGTCAATGAATAGATATGTTTTAAAGAAAAAATATTACTAACCTAAAATATTACTATTATATATATATATATATATATATATAGTAATCCTTTTTCGTTATATAAACAAACCTGTTCGGTAGCAAAATCCTCTATAAATAGCAGCGCTTGCTTATGGGAGTGCTGATATAGGGCGTCAAACGATTCAAACAAGTCCCTATGTTTCGAGTTTTACGTCCCATATCGCCGTTAGGCATTCCATCAGAGGGATGGCTGGCTGACTCCCTGTACAAGCACGAAAAGAACCCGGATACAAAGCTAGACCACCACAGCGTGTCCCTAAGCTTAGGAAACAAATACGTTATCCAATAAGTCATGAAATCCACAACAACCGGATCCAAACGTAGCTCCACTTTGAACGAGCTGAACTACGTGGCGAAATAAAGGAATGCTTCGTAGCTTCGATTCGACTTCAATCTTTGGCGCTCGTTTATTTTTTGTTTGCTGTTTCGTCGACGATATTTGGGTCTAGTCTAAACTCATAACCACAGGAGGGCAGTAACGTCGTTGAATACCACTCTTTGTAGAAGTAATTTTACATAAAGACGAACTGTAATAAACCCTTTCCTCTCTCGATTTGTAAGCGCGTCACCTTCTACGATCACCACTCCCTCCCACGGTCAAGTTTTCTCATATTTTTCTATCGAATCTACGCGACGAAAACGGTAATGGGGCCAAGTGGCACTAGCACTCGATACTTCAAAAAAAATGTAGGTGTTAACTCCCCTCTCCCCACCTTAAAAATAACGGTGACGAGCGAGCTTTGAAAACAAACGGTTTGTCTTTTATTTTGAAATGTTACGGGAGGTGGATGAGGAAGACGCGAAGAGGTCTGTTCATTTAAAGGCAAATATTACATACATACGTATACAGAATATGTTCGAATTTCTGGCACAGCACATGTCTGCCCCTTTAAAATAAATCTCACCTTTGATTGATGAATGCTGCGAATGTCTGACGTAGCAGCGTAGTCAAACGGATCCAATTGTAGATGTCCATTGCACATGGATACGAGGTTTTTGCGTTGTCTCACTCCATTGTATGCTTTTTGATCAAAAGGAGCACTTTTCGTAGTTACATACATTGAAGTTATATCGAATTTAGTTATACACTCAATATGTAGACATGTTTGATTCGTTCATGTTTACTCCGTTCAGGTATACATATTATGCGTCTTTGTAGCTATTCTATTAACATATAAAGATTCTTCAATGACTTATTATTTTCCTGTAAGATCCTATACGAGAAGATACGTAATTACAACATATAGGATACGTTCATAAAGCGTTTTGAAAAGACAGTAAGTTACAATTGTTCAACGAGTGCAGACACTTTCTATCCGAGACTAAACAAAAATCCTTCATTTTTACCGTAACTTACGAGTTTCATATGAACTTGCCTGTCGTACGCTTCAGTGAGTGTTTCTTGTATACATCATATGTCAAATGATGGCTTTGATAGATCATCGAGCCCCAAGATCAATGCTGTGTGGTCCTCCTATCTGAAAGTTATGTCAACGAATTTTACATACAGAAAAATTTGAAAACTAAGTCTGTCCGCACTACAATTGCGGTTCTAGAATTCACAAAAACAATTGTAAAACGGCATACAAATGTATTATTCGATGAGAGAAAACAACGGATTAGAGTTTGCAAACTTTCTTTTACTTTACAGAGATTTTTTTTTGGTTCTTTAGTAATTTCATTAGGTTCATTATTTTAGTCGGTGAATACAAATATGTTTTTGATCATACAGATTATCCGTGCATCTGAGAACGTCGAATAATGACAAATGCGCCAACAGAACGCACGAACTAAAGAAGGCCATGATTAAATGATTTCGTCTACCAAAGAAAATAGTCCATAACACTATATTTTCTATTCGAAAATTAGAAAATAACTAATGCATAATTTTTCATTTCGATAATAAATATGAAACAGATATGTGATAATACAGAAAGTATTTTTCCAACACTACCTCATTGTTTACTTGTACCTACACTCATAAATTTTATCCTTTACAAAAACAAAGGAATTTATGCTGCAGTCACGACTAGTCGATTTTTATCTCAAGCAAAACAGAGCCTTCCCCAACTTCCCCCACCTACTGAATTTTTTCGTTTTTTCTTTCCTTAACGGATACTAATAATAATATACGTTTTTTTTTCTGCTGTATCAGATCATTATTACTAATACACAGACATTTAGATATACAGTTGCATACACAGGTATCTGCGTACTTGATAGAGAAAGAATTCCCCGATGCCACCTCCGCGTATACTTGATTTCGCCACGAAATGCTGCTCTCACAGTGTGACTTTTTTCTTCTTTACGTTGATGCGTTTCTATTCTGATTGTATTGTATACCTTGTGCCTCGCATCCGTTCTCCAAAGGCTCCGATTTGCATATACTGCTGGTCCTTCGTATCTTTTTTTTAGAGACCGCAGAAGATCTTCAAATCTTTCTCCTGTTACTCCCTAACCAAATGTTCATCTAGTTCATGTTCGTTTTGCTGTTTTATGACGATACATCCAGATCTAGTCCTTCCCATTCGCTGGCCGCAATGTCGCCGCTAGCATAATTCGGTTCATCTTAGAGCTGAGTTGTTGCCCGTGTGTTATATTAGTTCGGACTCACAGAACATCGTAATGCAAAAGCGACTCGATAAAGCAGAACAGCCTGCGATTGGTATTGGCTTACAGCAACTGATGATCATTTCGATTATCAGATGATTATGGCGAGTATAGATTTCCTACGCAATCCTTCTCTGCGCCTTGTTTTTTCTACTGTAACATCTCATACTGTCGGTAGCGATTCTGCATGTAACCTCTTCCGCAGGGTTTGTGTGAGGGCCTGAAGCTTTCCGATTCGCACCATGGTGCTGTCTCTTTGCCTTATACTCATGTATTACTGTTCTGTTGAGTATGAAAAGGTTATACCAATCTATTGCAATTGATGATTAGAAGAATAAAAAAGAACGTATCTTGTTGTATATGGTGGAGAGGCATAATATATATATATATATATATATATATATATATACATATCGAACCTCGAATGGCCGATTTTCAAATTTAAATTTAAAATAAATTTCCCATATGTAGTTTTTTTATCTATGCGTTCTCGAAGTAAGTAGGTAATAAGATGTGCTTGTCTACCAATTGCCCTTTTTCTGGCTCAGTTTGGCAATAATCGCCAATAATATGTTTCCTGGACAGAGTCCCTCCGGCATAGTAATCTGAGCACCTGCTGAAACACTGTTCTTCCGTATGAAAGATTGAAGGAACTGCTTGTGTCACTGGCCAATTCGAAACTTTCATCCGGACAAAAATAATAAATCAAAAAGACTTAACTTCACTTAAGACAAACAGTGGCCGTCTGTTCCCGTATCGTATCTCTTAAAAGTATTGGAAAAAAATCGTATTGATGCTTGACGTAATGTTTCTGAGCAGAACGGTATCGCAAGATATCATTGTTGAGATGCAAAAACAAATACCGGGATAACACTTATATGGAAGACTAAGAACGATACAGTAAATGTTCGCTATATGGACTATGAAGTTAACAAAAAAAATTAAAGGATTGCCACTCTTCCGGAAGAAACTTCAAAGGAGTGATCTGTCACCTGGTAAACCAAGGATGTTGCCAACAGTATCCTCATAGAACAGGAGGGGCGCAAAATCATTCGTGAATTATTCGCAACGTTGTCGTATTGATTTTATGAATCATACGCGGGGGCACTGGACACCCTTAAAGGAGGAAAGGCCAGTAAGAAAATCAGGAAGTCTATTTCGAACTGACGTTATGGTGAACTGCATGTTTCGAAATAAAAAAAAAACAATAGTCTAAAGTTAAGTAACCACACCTGTGTACTACGCGTTGCATATGGCATATGTTCTGACTGCCGTTGTCGCCGTAGATTCTTTCTGGAAGGCTTAGCTTGGAGGCAAAACCGCATAGGCTCAAAAAACGTCGATAGAAGCTTGTCTATCCAAGAAAGAACTGCAAAATTTTATGAATAAGATTGAATATGTCATTAAAGAGAACATGGAACGAATTTTCAAAGAATCATGCAATCGTTACTAGGGTAAAAAATGATTTTATTAAACGACTCGGATGGAACCTATCAGATGTAAGATAAATACCTGTTGCTGATCGTACATCTTAACATTTTAATTTTAAGAACTACTGAAATAATTAGGTGCTACTATTTCCAGCTGCACTTCAGTGATGCATAATAGAAAAAGTCGGCCTACCAGACTAGAATGTATATTATAGCTTGTTTTATATGTGAGGTGGAAAGCGTTTTAGCTTAAGCATGTGAAGAAAAATTTTATTTGAGTCGGGGTGAGTATTTTCAGCAACGCTAGCTATTTTCTTCTACGGTATCTGCGCGTAAACGCATATGAAAGAGCCCGTAGGTATTTCATTCTCGGATATTTAGAGAGGCTTTTGCTACTGAATGACTGCAAGCGGTGTTGAAAGTTACACAACAGACGGGAGCAATCTGAAAGGAAGACGCCTAGTCCTTCAGTTTTCAATGCTGTAACTTCAATTCGCCACTCATAAATCAAGCGTTCTTGGGCAGTTTTTTTTTTTTTGTTAGTGTTAACTCTACCTCGCTTGTACATCTTGCTAGTAAGAAGCTACGTTCAATTTGATGAAAACGCGATAATATAGGATTCACAACCACTTGTTCAATAAAGATCGAGTCACTTTATTATGTCAAATGGTGACAATGCTTGTATAAACTCAAACAAGATGTCGTATGCAATTAATGTATTTATCTTTATCTTCTCATCTTGAACTAGAGGCACAATTAGGTTTCTGGATGCGATTATGGATAAGTAAATCTGCAATGTCATGAAGTGCTGAAATAGGCGCAACAATTGTGCCTTCTTCACCGATATCACATTTTTGTGTTATTTGTTGAGTAAATTTCAACTCTACGATCTAATACATATTGAAGAGCTTAATATATGAGCAAGCAACTGAGAATTACAGTTGATGCTTGCAACTCTCAATCAGAACACTTTTGGAGGTTTATGCTTATTTATAATATGATAAACGGAGACATTATTTAGATTTGTCCGCCCAGGATGTAATCAGATTACGAAGTACTAAAATCCTTTTAAATTGGTACTGCTGTTGAGTTACTTTGACATCAACAAATAAAAACGTAGCCGAAAAAAATCTGTGGCCGAGCTCCTAGTATCATAAGATATATCTAATCTTTCAGCTAAATTGCAAGACTAACCTGTATGGAGTGTGTGATTTCATTAGTTTTGATCCATCCGGATTGACCACGACATTGCAGTATGCTGGACGTCGACTGTTTGATCACTTAACAAAGAGGGATCGTACCGAACCGAAAAAAAGAACCATGGCGAGGAAACCTGCTATAAACCGATTCCACAATACATTCGAAGCAGAATACGAGTTAAGAGATATCGTCTTGTCCTTTCTGCAACAAGGCTTTGTCGCGTCGTATGGCTATAAAGCTGGAACTCTAATTGGATCGGGCCGATTGACGAGTTTCTTCATGGCTGTACTACGTCAAACGGGTTCGTCACGAGTCGGCGGTAGAGAAGAAGGCTGCGTTGGGCCTTCCTCATCGAATCCCCGAATTCGGCTGGAGGATATACACAGTAAGAAAAAATAAGGCAATGAACACGAAGTACGTTCGATAACGGTGATAAAAAAATCGAAGACGAGACATGTCCGGTAAAAACGTATGGCTTAGCAAAACAGAATGATCCGTTACGAAATAAAAAAAAAAAAGAACTAACTTCGTGAGATCAGGCGGCAGTGTGTAGTATAGTTAGCGTGATACAGTCTTTTAGCTATAATAAGAGCGTGTCGATAGCCTCAAGTCAAACACATCGCGGTCAAAGCTATTGCAGCAGACCAACGTCGTATGCGTTCCGACGGACGCTGCCAGTATGCGCCAGAGGGTTTCCCAAATCTTAATGGACCTTTGAATCGAAATTCGTTTCGACCAAGCTGGCAATAAATTCAAACGATGGCGGCTATATTTTTAACGATTGAAAATAAATATCTTGTATCAACCATCTTTGGGAGATGACTGCTAGTTCACTGTTATAACCAAAACCGTCTCATGCATCGACCATTTCTATACTACATTACCTAAGTACACAACACGCGCTTCCTAATTTAGCAGAAATAAAACACTTATTAAAATGTCATCGTTAACTACAAGCGCTACGAGTAGCCCAGTGCAAGAAAGGGATTCATATCGAATGTTTCGGCATGTTGCAAAGTGTTGGCTTTTATTGGTCGCTGTATACTTATAGGAACCTTGCAGTAAATATAAGTAAAGCTCAATAGTACTACATACTACGGTTCCGAGGATTTATACTTCTTTAATCACCTCTCCGCGCGATCACGTCCTTTACCTTCTACAACAGTTTGTGTTTACCCTCGCTTAATCTTTGTCCTTTTGCATCAAATCGACATTTATCTACTATTCACACACGGCATATCCATATCCAGTAATATTGTCTATCCAGAATCAGCAGTTAGCATTCGTGTCTGTTCGATTTGCGGCAGGATTGTAAGTGCTACTAGCAGCTTTACCGTGGAACTAATCTACCTGGCCTTGTAGCTTTCCCCGCGCCATCCAGGGTTTTGTCCCCGATCATGGTAACGACAATTTTATTCGACTGAGTCTTTCTAAGCAATTCAGATCCCACTCACACGCTAGTCGTCTTTCGATTTCTACAAGAGTCTATATAAGATCGGTGCCACAACACAATCATTCGGGGCAGACCTCCCCTTGCAACATATCCGCCCTTAGCGGTCTGCTTCGGCCCACAGGGTTTACGACCACGACAAATTCTACATAGCAGGCAATATGAGAATGCATCTATCCCGCCAGTATTAAGACTCCACGGACTATTTCAAGTGCGATGATAGAGTACGGCTACTCATCATTGCAATGAGGTTGAAGTCGCGACCGGGTCATCACCGTCAGCATCTTCTTTGCTCTTATCCTCGTCGAAACGACTACCAAGGAGACGATGCCATCAACGAAGAATAATAATAATAATCATAGTCGCAGCGATAATGATCGTGTTATATGCAGATGATCCTAGCTACCTTTATTTCTGAGTCTTCCCGCCCTACAGAGCCTAACCGGCTGCATGCGCCTGACCGTATCACTCTGTTGTCTGCGGGTAATCACACTTCTTCATACCGTTGTGCCCGGGTACGTGGGTGGCTTGGACGTTGGTTGGCCAAATAGATCGTTCTGGCGAGATTCCACCGAATCAATTTGACGCTCTAAGACTCTGGATTTCTGGTAGTTTGGGACCGTTCTGTCTACGAATTACTCATTCCGCCGTACAGCGTGCTTCGTGGTTGTGCCTGTTCTCGTTGATCTTATCTGCCTGATCCGCTTCTCTCCATCTCTCTAGCGCATCTTTTTCGGCTTTTCACTCTCTTTCAGGTTAACGTACGCATCAACACACACTATAACGTACATAACGTCAGAAAACCTATCCGTTGGGTGTCATATCAGCGGTCAGGAGACGATAAAATCTAAAGGCTAGTCACAAAAGAAAGGCATTGGAAAGGGTTACAACCTGTTAAAAGAGGACATCTATCTGGGGTAGAGATGATTTGACGGAGGAATAGGCGAAGGGTAACGGGCCTTTGCTGAGGATCGAATCTTGCCTGGCTCTTCTCTTTATTCCCATCAACGGCAGCCAATGAGCGCACCTTAAAATAGAACAACTTGCATCGTAGCTAGGCTACTATTGCATTGCCTAATAGCACATGGATAGTGGTATTGATCTACAGAATGGCGATAACGGCAGACAGACTGCCCGCGACGCTCAGCGAATGGCAACAAAATGCGGTGAATGAAACGAATGGATGAGGTTGCAGACACCGACAAGAGGATAACAAGCTAGGAGAGTCTTCATGACGAGACACCGATGACACTGCGGATGACGGCGGGGATGTTGGTATTGGCATTGATTGACGGGCGCATCAACGTCGATGGGTCTGGTGCGGAAATTTGTGGGTGGGCCTTGCACCCTTCACTATATGCTGCTGCTAAACTCCTACCATTGGCTGCTTACTACCCTAGATCTGAAGTACAAGCTGTTGCTAGTGCTAAGACGATGACAAGGGATATTTCGTCCAAAGCCTACACGTTATGAGGTTATTAGAGGCAGTTCTCTCAAAAAAATTTGAATTAATGCTATTGAGCAGTAACTCAAATATAAGTCTGTTTGTTATATGACAAATATGATAGGTCACAAAACACGGAAACCAATTAAATAAATACCTAGAAAGCAGGCGATTTCAACCATGTAATTGCTAGATGTTCTAATGATTACAAAGAACGTAAGTGATTTCTCTTCGAACACTGCTATGAAAACAGCCTAATTTCTTTATGAGGTTCCTGATATCCAGGACGTTGTAGCACCGGGCTACGATTCAGCTGCATCGGAGACATCAGGTACCGTCGCCAGCTCCCGATTTCAATCAATCAATAAACAACGAATCGCGGACGGACGATTCATGTCGTGTTTGTATGAAGACTGTGTTTGTGCATATAAATGTGTGGCATCGCCATAAATCTAAACTATCCGTTGCCGACTCTGCATAAGCGATTTCACCTCAGTTTGCTGTAACCCATTAGGATGGTTATAGTGGAAGAAAGGAAAACTTTTTCATTTATTTCAAAATAGTTTACGCTACGTGAGCGGGTGAAGGATGTTTATACATACAGTAGTTTTTCCTCTCCTTTCACCTATTTTATCGTCAACTATTTGCAGAACGAAAGCATACGAGCGCGTTCGAAAAAGACAAAATGATGGAAGAATATGTACGCTGCTTGGAGAGCTGACAACGCGGGGAGCTGCTATGGTCTCGGGTGTTTAGCAGCCAACAGGAAATTCTGTTGTTTGCTCCGATGGGCAACACTAACAGTAAACCGCATCCGAACTGTGCAGGAGGTCGTCACTTCATTTTCCTTCATTCCTCCTATCTTCTGAAGAAGGAACGCTTTGTCTTCCGTCCTATCTCTTATAAGTGCATTTATTGAAAACACTTGCCTTTCGCTTTGGGCTGGAAGATGGCTTGGACATTTTTATGTAGTACTCGTTTTTCAGCACGATGACCTTCGGGCTGCCGCTGAGCTTCCTTCTTCTCGGCGAAGCGATGGGTAATTCAATTCAGTGCCTACTACCGCCATCAGCAGCGTAGGCTTGGGATTGCCTGTAAATGGAGAGAATCTATGTTGCTGATAAACGTCACAGGAAATGTAAATGATACATATAGGTTAACAGTAGTTAATATCTGGATATTCGCCGCTCAAATCTTCAGGACAAATGCGTAATAACGCACCTGGATTCTTATAATGGTGGTGAATCCGCACAATTACTACGGTGCATAATGTTTTTTCTCCTTTATTGAATATGTGTGTGAATAAAAAATGTCGTCAGGAGCCCACGGTCGTCAGCAGCATTATTATAACACAGAAAATGTAATCATTAAAGGAAATTCAATCGTTTTACTATTGATAGGTAGGTTCGATTAAAATATTAATTATTATACGCGCCTTCCTGTATACGCTGCTTGATAACTGCGCTTGGATAGCGGTCCAAATACTAAATGAAGTCATCGACAGCTGCATCTAACAAGATAACAGTTCCTTGTTGAGACTTATATTCGCTCGTACAGCCTTTGGGGACTGTTGGCCGTAGCAGCAGTGAACGCTAGGATCGAGCAGGCGTTTAATCTGTTTCTTGTTAGAAGAACAATCTACTAATAGCGGCGTGGCAATGCACGCTGACATTATTTATACAGCCCTTATGCATCATATTTGCATACATATGGTGGAACATAGTGCGTATATGCAAGTCCGTGTGATATGAGCAACAGAAAGTACAAGTACTGATACAAATGGATTTACACATAAATGTCAAGTGAGTACGTGCGCGCAGGGCGTGTTCATGACGTTTTGTTTTCTGCCGTCTGCGTTCAACGTCATGCAACCGTTCAGACAGTATAATTTACTTAAGCAGCCCTATTCAAAATCAAACTATGAAACGTAAATTAGTCAACCTTCATATACACTCTGATGCATCGTATGATTTTCGAATTCAAAAATCCTATTCTCTATCCCGCTCAACTTTGTGTTCAACTCCGAACTACGTTCACGAAGAAAACTTTAATTGGCGAAAATTCCGACTATCATCCTTAGTTTATTATCAAGCGTGATTTTATTTTCTAAGAGGTGATGAATGACCCCAATTTTAGGATGTATTACATGAGGTATTAACTGCAAAACTCTACCAGTGGCTGCTGTGACCAACTGGTTTACATGGCCCTTTCGTCCGCATGGAAACGCTACTTGTTGTATCGGTACTTGGTGTGCATTCGCTACATTGGCCTACAGTCCGGATGAGTACGTTAAAGACAAAACATTATTCGATTTTGATACGCGTAGCACGTCGAGGTAACTGGCAAATTGAATTTTCCCTTTGCCCAAGAGTCCAGCCACCTTGAGTCCTCTTTGCTGAACAACCTGTACATATTGGTCATAGATAAGAAGCTACAGCTAAACCTGAACATTGCCGGACTCTGCACTCGGAAATCATCGGCTGATAGCTCTGGACTTCAATTGTATATCAACCTATAGTAGAAACTATTTCATACCCATCACAGGATGTGCTGATGCCATTGGGTATTCGTTACATTGAATTTGAAGTCAAAGTGTGCTGATGATTCAGTCGGGGGAAACAGATTTTGCCATTATAAACGAGATCAGTAAGAAGCAGCAGTAAATGTTAAAACGTATTTGCCATTGTCAAACCTTATCCTTTATAAACAATTATCAAAGAGTGTTCGAAAAAAGTTATTATACATTAAAAAAAATTGATTTCACCGCCATCGGCAGAAGGGTAATTTCAAGATAGGTAGGTTAAGTAACTGTATTCTAAATTGCTATACTCAATAACATGTATTAGAGATTCAAGTCTAAAAGGTTATAAATAGCACTTGATTATAGAATGCATTGTTCTTACACAGTAAGCGAAACTTGTAAGTCGAGTTTAAAAAGCTTCTCTTACACTTTGAATCAACGGTATTACGCGCTTGCTACGATGATTGAAGAACTTGTTTTGCTCAATTGCATTCCTACGTTAGCAATGGTAATGGCAATGCGACAAATGGTAAAATGAGTCGATACAAAACAAAGAGCTGCTATTCATCTCCTGTGAAACATAATCATATAACGACATGACGAGGTGACAAGATCGAGACGTAAGACAAAGTAACTTTCTTCCCTCCGTCTCTTTTACTGTGCATCCCCCAGTTAGACGGAGCTCAAAGGGCGCCAAACACGCATTGATTCTGATGTATGCATCTAATGACGATGACGGCCCGAGCGGCAGTAGCCCTTGTCCTGGCCGTGTCCTGATGATGGCACGAAATGAAACATAGTCATCGAGGCCGTAAGTGCTTCTCTCCATATATCAAAGGTCTAATCAGGAAATTTACTCTTTATCCTATATCTCGTTCTGTGTCAACGCCGTTTTCCCTCTGAATTTTAATGCCGATCATAGCTCGGCTTCATCACGCCTTTCATCTATCCAAACTTAGCTCGTTGCCTTGCTGGCACAATGATACCGCTCCTGTTGCTCCTGCATAATTAAAAAGTTAGTTCCTCTGGACGTTTCCATTTGCCTGCTCATAGCACAACCGCCCGTAGCGCAGTTACAACTACGAGAATGCCATTATGGCTGCCATTCGACATTGATTCAACAACATTGTTAAACCATAGAGTGCGTTGAAGCTTTGGCAGCCACGGGATGGTTTCACACCGTACCGTGCACTCACATATGGAGTATGGCCATTCAGGCTACCAGCTATCGGCAAATGGCCGTTGTGTGACGCGATGACATGCGTTACTCTGCTACGTTCGCCGTCGTACAGTTATAGCAAGATTCTACAATTGCAGATCATTTTCGCCTCGGCTGTTGCAATGGGGCATCCTTTAAAGTGTCTCTTACGCCATGTCTTATTATTCTTTGTCTTGTTCACTCATCGTCTTTTTACGCTTGACCTTGATACACTTTCTTTCTTTCGCTGTTTGCTCAAGCCTCGTCTGCCTAGCCATACGTCTGCAGCTGTTACGTGGGTGATGTATGCCATAGCATATATACGTCATCGATGACAGACTACAAACGAAGCTGTAAACAATAATGAAGGGACTAGTGGGTTTATTAGACTGATGGCCATTCACCGTCCTAATAACAGCAAGAACTTAAGTTTGCTATCTTGTACGTTTCAACTATATTCTCCATGACAAAATCAGCCACCTCTAAAACAGCTATATTTTTGCTTCTAGAAATATGCCCCCATCGCTATGAGATTACACCGAAAAAAAATATAAAGAGTGTTTTACTATAGTGAAGCAATTAATAATATTTTTAGGTTGGCCACTAATCTCGGTTGTACATACAAAATACTTATAGGATTATTTCATCTTTTCGATATCTTTGGCCGATGGTTGGTTATCTTAAAGTATACTGTCCGAAGTGGTTCCACATTTGTACTGGAAATTATAGCAATGCATGTAAAAATGGTCAGCTACTTAAATTATTGGGAATATCGAAAATTGAAAAAGAAAATATATTTTTAAAACTTGAGCATTTACTAGAAAATTTAGCAAAAATATTTAAAAAGTGGGTTATATTGATCATAGCCACAAATTGCAATAAATTATTGCAAAAACAAATTTTTTAATATTCAAGTAAAACCAATAGATATTTTCATATACATTGTTATTCATTTTTGGTTAATAATAAGAACACTTATCAAATACAGGTGTAGTGAACATTTTACTTAAGGTGCACGAATTTAGAAATAATTGTAGCCAGGTACTATTGGCCATAAAAAGCAACCTTTAGAAAATAGCGTGAGAGAATTTTTGACTTAATATTAAAAAAATCTATCGAGGAGTTCAGGTTTCAGACTTTTTAAAAAAGTAAAAAACGCCTACCAGGTGATAGACGAAAACGCATTTCGGCAAAGCTTATCATATTCGAGATAAATACTAAGATCTGCGCGAGCAACTTGCTTGTCTACTGAATATGATTCAATATCTCATAGTAAAAGACAGCTAAAAAGTGACTTCTCTAATCGAAACACGTACGTAAATTGGCAACATTGTATATTCAAACAATAGGAGCAATAACAATAACGTTATTCAATTTTTACTCTTCATCTCATTACATATACCAATTAGGTATTATACAGAGTATCCCAAAAATGTGAACGTCGTTTGAATGGTTATAAGTTCAGTTTTTATTTAAGTATAATTAATATTTAAACTGTAAAAAAATTTGAAAGCTTGTAACTTCTCCCTCTATTGCAGATAGTCACAATTATTACCGTTTCAAACTTGTCTTTGACTTGATAAATTGCAAGTTCTGTAGATCGCGTTAATCTGTGTATCTCTTGTTTTCTACGGTACCGAAATGGGGACTCTTTTATGTTTTTCTTTAAGACTGAATCTAAATCAAAATAGATATTTTAACCTTTACTTATATGTATTAAAAATGTCATTCCTGACAGTCATATTTGTTATATGTTAGTGGCATTATGCACCGGGACTACATATTCAATTGGAGTTCTGAAGCGCTCAGTCAACACTTTCCTTTTGCACTTCATAGATCTGTCAAATAGCGGCTATGCATCAGAAGATACTGCTAAACGTTGACTCATTAAGGTATTGTATAGCTATAGAAAAAAAATTCTAGAGCGACTAAAATTTTGGCTGAAAGGAGGTCAGAAATTCCGAAAATGCAAGGGTGTCGGTCTGAGATTTTTAGCGTTGATGATGTGTACCCCACGTCTTCACGAATAATCCGTCACAATGTACGTTTACCCACATCCATTTTTTTCATTGACCCCCTGATCGATGCAGAAAGATAATTGGAAATGCACTTTTGCACGGCAGCCATTAACGTTTTCTTCTCTGTGGTCTATTTTTCGCTTTATTATACAGGAATATGCATCTGCTTCTTCTGCAGTCGTATGCTCGTTTATGACGCAACACACTGTCGATGTGGGCTGAACCAAAAAACTTATAATCTTGATAGGGTTTATCTAGCGAATTAATCTTCGCTCAGATTCCATAAACGACGGACTGTTGGTCATCATGGCAATTTGCTATGCTGTTTTAGAAAGAACTTGCCTACTGGAATCATAAATAGTTGGTAAGCGCATGCCAGTACCGGTAAACATCCCTCTAATGTTTGTCTCAACTTAGGACCTGTATTCTGGATATAGTAATGAATACTATTATACTTATTCATAACCAATATATTAAGACGAGCCAGTTCAATGCTCGATCACCTACAAACGTCCGACATAGACCTTTCGTCACAATGTACACACTTAATTACATGCAGATGTAGTTTTTTTTTGCCTATAGAGTACTTCGATTGTCGATTCAGTAGTGTATCAGGAAAATGAAAGATCAATCAATGGCTTTGTACCAATGTCTACACAAACTTCACGAAAAGCATATCCAGAGATGTATAAGTTGTATAAAAGTTGAGCATAGGACAGTTTTCGTATGTTTAAGTGTTCAATGATCACCTAAGTATGCATATGGTGTGCCAGAAACGAACTGATAAGCACTGGGCGATCAGAAAGACTAAGGCAATTATTAACTAATTGATGTTTGCTTCTAGCTAGAATGTCACCATTTCACGTATGTGTCGATATTTTTAGACTTTCTGCTTACGAATGAAATAAGACTTCATATTCCTTCCCAACGCTTTTCAGAGGGTCCTTCACGCTATATCTTAGTCTAACTTACGACGTCGCATCTGCTTTCCCTTTACACTACAGCAGAGTAATCCTCGTCACTTTTATCTTCTCGTTTGCTAAAATCACTTCTAAGCACAAAAGCTTTCAATTTTCTTAATTACTAACGTTCACTTAAACGTGAAGACGACAGACATATTCCTTCAGCCGGCCTGTTTTAACCGCCGATTGAACATTGTACTACACGAAGGCGTGCCTGCCTATTTAGCCACATCTTCCTTCGTTTCCAGTCCCCTGGATACTGTCGTGGTTACCGTCGTCCCACCGGTAAGCAGGCTAGTTGGAGATGAGCGTTTAACGTTTACCGCGGCAAGCCATCTGGGCACAGCAGCTAGCCAGCCATGGGGCTATGTGCCACCTATGGGGCATTAGCGTCGAGGAATTCTTCCACTCGAAAAAAGTGTCTTTAGGGAATTATCGCGAGGAGCGGCAACCATCACTCATGTGCCGCTTCTGCAATGGCGCGTCATCGCTAGCTGCTCCTTACCTAGTCGCTCTCTAACAGAAACAGCGAGTGCGTGTATGGCTTGCAAGCCAAAGCTGACTACGCAACTTTTGGAATGTGAACCGAACAATGGAAAGGCAGCAGTCGGTGCTACTGAAGGCCTTTGTTTTAATCATCGCTAGCTGCCTGGTTGCCACTGATATTTAACCTAGACAATGCTCAGGACACGCAGAGCTTTCGTTACTGGATCAGGTCACTGGAACGATGTTGGCTGCTCCGTGATGAAATTCCTGCAGCAGTGACAATGGTCGTGTGCGTGGGAGTGATGAAGCAAGAGCGCTGAGGTAGCGCTCATGACTGACACCATAAATGCTGCCGTTGCCATTGACTTCAAAGGGCATTTCAGAAAAACCGCGTGGAAATAGAAAAAATAGGTAGCCTGCCATTTATGTTCCCATGTGTTTAGATGTCGCAAAACAGTTTTTGCACAATTATGCCGACACTTGCAGCAACACGCAGTGAACAGATGATGCTTTAAGCTGCTTGCACTTAAGGACGTCTTATTCGAGGGAGACGGTAGTAAACAGCGTTACTGTTTAAAAATTATGTTGCCAATGACACCGGAGAAATGGTAAAGGAAACCGAGTGAACACCTGCATGAAGATCGTACATTGTTGATCTACTGCTTTTACGCTTTATGAAAGGTTGTGAGAGTTAACGTCACACTAATAGCTATTGTTACCATTACAGACAAATGTTGTGTCATGCGGTTTATGTGATGCATACATTACCTTTTTAACATTAAATGAGTTTCTCAATTCAGTTTAATTTGTTGTAGCCCTACCTGTTTATGAAGCTATGTAGATTGAAGAAAATTTCAAACAATTCTAGTAGGATAAAATATGGATTCATTTGTCAAAAAAAAATTGGTCCTAAAAATGTTAAACATATTGCGTGCGCTAATTCCTAGGTCACCTAGAACCCAGGAACTTGTTACATCGTCAGTTAAACGCATCCCAGTGTAAATATTCAATTAAGCTGATTTATAAAAGCTTTGAAGGAATTCTCATTGGACCGCAAGTAATCGACTGGACGTGATAAAAATAACGAAACCGAACTATCCCTTGTGGGAGCTTCCTGGTCATTTTTTTTGATCAGTGTAAGTAAATTTATGGTTGATATCTTAATCTGTTTTCGGTATGCCATCGGAACACGTCTCGCGTGTTCCTAGCCCCCGCAGGACAGACACGGCAAGCAAATTGACAACCCATATAATTGAGTTACCTAACTATGCCACAGGTCAGATACCAACAGAGACCTTGTGAGGCCAAAAAACAAACATATAAGTTAAATACACTGTAACTTTCGTGTGGTTCAGTATATTACTGGTTGTTATAATGAAAGCTTGAATCATTAACTATTTGACAGTTAACTTTATTTACTGTTCTTACAATCGTTTATTAGCTTTGAAGCCATAACATGAGGCAGTTGCGTGTCTATAGTACCTCACAGGCTGCGGATCCACTTTCGCTCAGTCTACTCACACTAAGCGTTGTTACGTTAAACCTGGGCAGAAAAGATACGTACGTCGCTCTCTTTCCAGTATCGTCTGCTGCTGGAAGGCTTACCGTATCCCGAGCGACACGGAAATGTAGCTATAATCCGGCTCCTAGCGCCGAGTAGAAGTGAAACAGATTTACCTGTTCAGCGTCGATTGATTTTTAGGGAAAATGGGTATCTTAGACAGTTTTTTTTGTTGATCGTAGTAATTTCAACAAGATAAACGGGTACATTCAGTGAGAGGGGATGTCTCTCGTCTTATATAATATAAGCTCGCAGAAGGATGTGCAACTTCGAAATCTAGCTTATAATAAACATAGCAAAAAACCAAAGCTTACTCTATATTGTCGATGGAAATCAATATATTCATGAAAAAGCGGGACGCTGTGTGTGCCGTGTATAGAGGTGTTCAGTCCCTTACGGGTTAGCAAACAGCGACCTAAATGCCCTCTGTAGTATTTCAAGGGACCGCATTATAATATATCAAGGGCATTGTCAAAGTGAAATACTATGCCAACATAAAGCGAAATATTTTTCATGCAGAAGTTAGAGGATTAAATTTTTTTACTAGTACATTTACGTTACTTTGTCCTTGCAGATGGCAATTTAAAATATAATTGTACGAATCTTGTTAACAAAAATGATGTTTTTTTTTTCCTGCCATCAACTGTAGCTCAGTTATCGTTACCTTTTTAGGTGTCCATATGGTGGTCATCCAAGTTAAATTGTGACGAGTAGGTAGAATCGGCAGTAAATAACTGAGTCAGCAAAACTCATTTTTTAGCTCTATAGTCGTCGTGGAAGACAAATAGTGCATAGTTAGCTGTTACCGTTTCTGAAGCTAATTTCAGGTCACAGTACTTTCCGTTTAAACGGTATAGATAACGTTCAGATCTTATATATATATATATAATATACTTGATTTATCAACGTTAAGCTTTATTATTATTTTATTTTTTATATTTATTTATTATGAGCAAACGCTTCATAGTTCGAAAGTACTAAAATAATATTTTGAGTCAACTTCTCTAATGTCCTTCTATTAGGACCCACCTCTGTGTAATAAAACTAGGTGAAAAATAGCAAATCATAAATTTGTGCTATTGTATTTCAGCATTTTAATAAAACCCCTTTTCCCGTAGGGAAGAAACAGGCGGCCAGGAGGTTCGCGTATTAAAACGAAATTCATTGCTTTTGCAACGTATTCGATCTGTTTTCGATTTCGAAACGCGTATTCAAACTTATTTCCACTTGAATGCACTTGAAGGACCATGGTACGAACGAACGTCGTTACTCAATAATCTTTGCGACAAAAAGTTCCTCCAACGCTGTCCCTTTCGCCGTTCTCCTTACACGTTCTATAAGTCCTCTCGGGTCCTATATATTTCCTAATGTAATTAACATTAGCGTTGGTAAATTTGCAGCGAACAGACCGATCCTAAGCGAATAGAGTATACTGTAGCCCCGGAGAAGGGCAAACAGCCGTAAACAAGCGGCGTTTCCGTAGTCTTCTTCAGACAGACTTCTTCTTCCAGACCTCCATCTGACACTAGGTGGGCCTTCGATACAAAATTGTGTTATCGGCAAAGTTCGAGTCTAGTACCGACAGTACCATGAGCGACAGATTTGTCCAGTTGGCATATTAGTATGATAACGTAATGTCGGAATGCAATCTGACTAAGTCCAATAAGCTAACTTCTCTATGTTTCAAGTTTTGACGGCTGGTACGTCGTGTGTCTATGCCTGGATTCGGATCTAAACTATAACGTTTTTCTAAGATAAACCAGCACGGGAACCGGTGAGCTAACCGAACTCGATTAGCACTTCTGATAGATGTTTCCCAGCGTTGTCGCTAGGTATCAAGCCAAGTCATGCTGCATGAAACCTTGTACTGTATCCGTGAGCATCGTGTACCCGTAAACAATAGTACTGTATAGTAACAATAGAGAACCAGGTGTGATTTGACATACATGCAGCATTCTTTTCTTTTCGTCCACGTCTGATTGGAAAAACGCAAGCCAAAAGCTTGTAATCGGTAAACTTTAATATGGTGCAATGTTGTCGGCCGGAAATGGAGGCTTTTTTAAAGTTTCGCATTTCGATTCCTCCTCAACGGGCAGAATACGTGGGGATTTCCTCTGCATGTAGTGAACGACAACGGGTGAGCATGCTACGAGAAAGATCCGCGCTTGCCTGCATTGACAAAGGGCTCCCAGCGTTATTCTTTAATGACATTAGAGGGGCCCAACTTTAACTTAGTTGAAATAAAGCAGAAATACGAAGAAGATATATATCCAGTGGACAAGCGAACACCCTCGGGACAGAGAACAGGAATAATAGGGTAAGCAGACTATAGCAGATGGGCCTCGGCCGTTACCGCCTACGCAAAAGACGACGAAGATGACTTTCTTCACCGTTTCCGGCATAGAAAGAACGATCGTAACTATTCAGAGTTAGCCAACTTTACCAGGTATCGTTGCTGCTGTGGCGGTTACCAGTTCTTCTACGCAAATACGCATGTGTCTACAAGTGTAATTTTTGACATGACCCCGCCGCAGGATAGCAACGCTGCAGTATAAAATTGAAAGTCGGCAAACAGGGGCACGGCTATGAATGAAAATGGGGCTATCTAACTTCACAAGCCACCGACTTTATTATGTCGCTTCTCTCTCCCTCCCTCTCTTTCTAATTCAAATGCTTGGAGCTAATAAAGCGGTAACAGCTGGTCCTAGAGGCGGGAACGGTTGCAACGAACGCACGGAAAGACACAAAAAATATAGGACAAGATGAAAGAAAAAAGGTTTAACCGAACTATCGATTTTCAAAGGTAATGATAGTAATCCATTAATGGTAGCATAACTGTTTTCTACTATTTAGCAGAAGGGCAGGCTTGGGTCAGGGTTGCAAGGGAATTATTAAGGACTCAACGGTAGAAGCACGGTAATTTACCCTCTACAGTCAAAACTCGAGCTAAGAGCAATGTACACCAAATCACTGCTACCATGCGGGCTGCATGTGGTGCGGTGTCGATGATTGACCGATTTTTACGAAACATTGAAGCGCATTCATCAGGGCTCAGAAGTTCGTTTACTAGGCCTACCGCTCGCATGGTTCAACGGGGTCGTAACGATTGCGCTCAGTTGGCCGTTTTCCACTGTTGTGGGCTGCGTATTTGGCTGTATACGTTGTAGATCTATAATCATTTATAAGGCCTCACTGTAAACGGTAAAAAGTTTAATTCGACATATACCAGCACGAACAAGCCAGATGCGCATTCTCTATTCTTGTATTTTACATCCAGCTCATCTATAACATGCTTAATCAAGAGTAAGATGATCTCTTTGCCGACTTACCGTTTACTGCTGGTCCTGTGTAAGAATACGTGCACAAGTTACACATTGCTAACACTTCCCAGTTATTCTACTATTTAGATAAATATTTGAACTTTTACCTCCGGTGCTACCGTTAAATATCTTTTTAAGCTTTCAATGCAAATCGAAATATCCGTGCACTGGGTTTCGAATCTGCACCACCTTACATGGTCATTGGTCTTACGGAAACTATTATAGTTTTTACATAATGTGTACCATGTAGATGTAAAGTACGTACATAATAAAACGTGTAGCTAATATGATACAGTATTAACTCTCTAGTGGAAACAAAAGATTTATGCAGTTATAGTTCTCACAAGCTAGCTAATGGTGAGCCTTCCTTCTGGTAAATTACCAGATTAAGTTACGAGTGTACACTCATTGGGATCCTGTATGCAATATAGATAGAATCAAGCGTTCGCCGAGATTCTAGGATCGGGAACGTGAGAAATGCCTGGTGCAGATATACTTTACGTGTTAAGTGATCCTGAAAGGGAGAAGGCATTACGTAGGCTAGAATAGATTGAAGAGGGATTTGAATTGAGAAAGAAGTGGAAATGTCGTAGCTTTTCACTGAACTAGTACGAGCCAATAAAAGTGGCTACCATTTGCTTTAAATACAAAACTTCACAAAACATTTCGAAGATTTTTAATTGTTCAAAGGTTTTGAGCAAATAGGTGCTGATGATAATTACCGATATCCGGCTAGTTCTCCAACTGTATTTATTATATAGCATATGTATATATCATTATATAACATATATGTGACTTTAAACAAAATGAATGTGCATCAAATGGGTGTGATATGCAGCATTTTCATCAGAAGAAAGCGTAAATTTTAAAATACTTAGTGTCTTATTGTTTTTAAGTATAGAGTTAGTTCAAGCTTTATCTAATATATAAAGTTGAGTTAATGTCGCCATTAGTTAGCCTTCAGAGCTTACCTATAGCTCGAAATATCGAAAATATGGATTTACCTAAAGGAAACAGATATCTAATATATGATTCCACCAGCGAGAGGTGAGTCGTCTTGCAGATGGTAGCGGATCATATCGTTTGTAATAAAGAAAATAGCTACCTCAGAGGGAACCTGTATCGAAGTAATACTAACGCACTCCCGACTTTTGGAGAAATAGCGAGGAATTCAACTTTGAAGTTTCACACTAGGCAGCCTCACCTGTCTGAGGCGCATGCGCGTCACGTATTCCCCAAGTCCTCGACACAGAGAGTGGTGTCTACCTTGGAAAAAATATTGTTCTCTGTTTATCAAACTTTGTGTTATTTTATACCTTTTACCTATGTATATATATGAAAGGTATAGGATAACATGATGGTCCTGTCGCCTTTGTTGCGAAAAGTCTCATGTGAAAAACCTCTCATAGCATCAACCATTTACGAAAAAAGGTTGTTGAGACTATTGCAGAAATTGAGCAATACTGACATGTAAACAGCCACGGCATTGCTAAAGAAATAAACATTCAACATCAAACAGTTTTCAACTCAACCAGTTGAAAAAAACTGGCTAAAAAAATTCGCGTCACATGAGTAGACGCAAAAGAATTTACTCAATCGTATTTGTATCTACAAAACTCTATAGGAAAGCAACAGATTCCAGCCATTTCTAGAGTTGATGAAGACTGGGTCACATACGACGATAAGAAGCAAATGAAAACATTAAGAAAGTGGCATAGTCCAGATTAATACCAAAGGAAGCGAAGCGATGCATTCGGTAAGGCCGGGAAAGCATCTAAATTGCTGTTTTTTGAATTGAAATTTATAATAACTTTTTTACCGTAAACAGCCGTAACTAACTAACAACAGACTATTAAAAAATCTAGTGAAAAAAACTAGTGAACACAAAGGAAGTCGTTCTCTGTCATGATCATATACAACTACATACATTGTTATCTACTCGGGAAAAAACTAGTAGACTTTAACGGGAAATTTTAATGCACCTGCCGTATAGCCCGGATCTTGCACCACTAGGACTCCCTTAAGGGGAATTGATTTCAAACTAGTTTCAAGTAAACTTGCTTTTAAAAACAGGATGCAAAGATCAATCGTCACAATTTTTCACCCAAAAATTCGCCCTTCCAAATGATTGAAAAACTGTAAACGGAAAGAATTTAAGATGTTGCACCGGATGGGAACAAATGTTATGATATTGTTTTGAATAACGATGGTTTGGGTAATGTTTATGCTACGATTATGTTTATTAAGAGACAATTATTAAGATAAGTACTGATCGTTCTACGTAGTCGAAGATTTGAAACGAAGCCTTAGTTAATGGTTGTTCGTGTATTAAGTCTCTGTATTATGTTAGAAATCTCCGGTCTATCAGGCACTTGAAAATGCTTAAATATGGCACCAGAACATGTATAATACAATAAGCAGAATTCGCAGTATCCTTTACAAGTGCTTTGTAAAATAGGGTATTGTAGGGTAAAATAGGGAATATTGCGGCGTCACTACTTCTACAAGTTGAGCTGGCGAAAGCGTAGGGGGTTAGATCCCCCGATATTGAACAGGCCTCCTCTGCAATTGCCCAAGGGCTTCTTAATATTATGACCAAAAATGTCTTTTAAACGGTACACATGGGCCGTTTGGAAAACAGTAAATTATATACAGTCGAATAGACGAGGAAGTGATGTATTTCTGTATAGTAAATAACGTCTGCAGCTAACGGCTCAAACTGGAGAAGAAAATGATTTCTGAGTTGCGCCGGTCTAAATAAGGTACTCAAGATCCTATGAGATGTACCACACATTTTTCGTTTTCACTATTAACGTACGCAAATTAAAAAAAAGATATACGGACACTATTCGCGACTGTCAGATGCTCAAAAAAGGAATGGTTGATTGATACCAGTATACAGAAGGTGCACGGATTTCTGTCAATCAAGTGGTCTTAATAGTGGGATCGAAACAAAAAGTATTTGCTATTACGGCTTAGCAGCGTCGTGACAGCCTTAATACGCGCCAATGCCGAAAAATAAAAAGTATCACTTCGGTTATTGGAAGCGTCACGAGCCAATGTTTGTCGATCGACAGTATGTTCCAAACAAAAGTAAGAAACAGAAATTCCCTTCGGCAGTGATATCGTCTTAGGCACTAAACTGATTATAATACCAGTACGATTTTGTAAAGATAAGTGAGCGTCGCTGCTGTTCTGAGCTACGCGCGGTACTGGTTCGTCTGGTAAGCGAAACTGAGACAAGATAATTGGTCGGTACCAACTCCTTAGCCTCGACATGGTTTCTTTCCTCGTAATCACGAGCGAATAGTTCTTAATGACTGATTGCGTGACATCGCTATACGAGCCTGTCGGTTGATTGCTTCTCCTCGCATTTCGAATCTTAAAATTTACGCGACGAACGTTACTACGGAACGGAGACGTACGTTGTTATTGTTAAGCATAGGACAATAGACGACGCATTCCGTGCACGACCTGGTTGATTTATTATCGTCCAATCATATTATTCAAAACGATACGAATTAAGAAATCCAAAGGCATCGCGGGATATGCACAGCGACACGATGAAAATAAAAACTGTACAATCTATGGCAAAATTACTAATAAAACGAACCCAACTATATTTAATACAAATAGCTAGATGCGCGCCTTAGATTTAAGAGTTCCTACTTTTCCTAATTCAGTAATGGATGGAACAAATCCCTTTTCGGATTAAGGTCCTTGAACATTTCGCGCGTAAAGATCAGAGTAACCTATATTTGGAACCTCTAGAGTTTTTTTTTTGTGACAAGAACAATTTGCGACACAGTCTGGGTAAAGATCGTTTATATATGAGGCACGTACAAATTATCTTTCGACAAATAACGTTACAGTCCTTAAATATTTTTTTGCACAAGCAGATCCCTGTAAACATGCATCTTACGTGAACGGAAGAGGATCGAGATCGCGACATAAGCATGTGGAGTCACTTGCATGAGGCAATGTGGATTTAAGCATACATATGGTCTTTTGCATAAGTTAGCGAAAACGTTCATGACACACAAAATGTGTATAGCGGCAAAAAAAAGAATAAAGAACAACCAGTTCGGGAGGACGGAGGAATTCACCGGTTACTATCAGTAAAGAGTAGCTTCATATAGAATAGCAGAAAAGCTCGATCCAAGTACACAATGAAGGGACACACATTTAAGAGCAACTGCGACTTTGCGCTTTGCCTTTGTTTCTGATTGTTTCTGAACAGTTTGAGTAGTGAGTAATTGTAATGCGGATTTATTGAATGTTTTCTATGAAACCGCACAAAATGTACGGTTCCGATGAAACGTTCAAAATGATGGTTTACCGAAGATCGTAGAGCATAATCCTAGCCAATATCAGATATTAACTGTAAGCCTGCCTATTTTTAAATCTCCGCATAGGCAATTTAATAGCTATTCACCACATTTTATGACATATATAAATTAAATGGCCCTTAGGTTACAGGATGATACCATTAGATACAAATACGTTGTTAGAAAAAGGACGTCCTTTTAGAATGCTTTGGTGGAGCGTTACGAATCCGTTCAGCCTATCATAAGGGTGTCTTTTGCGACGTTTTTCAGCCGATGATCGAGGTTTATTTGTGTTTTCGTTGGTGAAGCAGCAACGGTAGATACAAGAGATAAATACCTGGAGTTTGTTAACTAATAATTTGAAGTTTTAAGCACGCAAATCATCATCAGGGCTCATCGATAAAGACATCATTTTTGTGAATCAATACGACGTGAATCAAAGACGTCTCCTAGAAATACAATTTTATATATTTACATACTACATGTATTCCTACACGTGAAACTAAAACATTATTTCCTTGACCTTTCAGTGGATGATTTAATTGTTAAGATTTACTTACAGTAAGCTAAAGCCAGGTGTAGTAGGCCAATAATAGGTCTTGGTATAGCTAGCTCCTGCATGTTAAATCAACACGTTTACGCATGTTAACTGAACTAGCAATGAACCCCTCTGGCTTTTTTCTTGTGAGCCTCTAAATCATATTTCAAGTTCATATCACATATTCCATCGAACAAGACGTAAATTCAGCTATAACCTGAAAAATTGAATAACCCTTCCTTATAGCCTATGCTTCGTTGTAACAATATTTTTCATGTAAATATATGAATATTGATATCCAATGTACAAATGAAGTTTGACACAGAATCCAAGTAATCTGACCGATCAAACGGCTGACCTGTCGTGTCCGATTAGATGATTTTTTTCTCCACTTTGTTTCATTTAGGGGCCATGTTACCCTACGCTCTGTCGTATTTTTCCTTATTCTTCTTTTCATTCTGTGTCGGTGCTGAGGTTCCGCGTGCTTCAATAGCCACCAGTATCTCATGACAGTAATGATATATGAGGCTCGAATGATATTAATCATAGATAACGTGTAGGCTTATGAATAGTGCTGATGTAGGCTCTCAAATCTGTCGAGCCAGCGTGCGCTTTCCTCCACGCTTATTCTCTATTCATAACTCACTGAGCTTGATTCATCTACGTGAGCATGCGCTCGTTGTCACGTCTACGAGCTGCGCTCTGAGAGAATCCTTACTTAGCATTATATAGAAAAGTTGTATAATAGTTTTTAGGCCGAAGGCGGCGACAGCTTGATCAAGCTTTCATAATAGAGCTTAATCATTTCTTGACTTTAGAAGCGTGCAGGGTATACTAACGCTATATTAATCATCAGTCTTCATGTTGAGATCGCTAACAAGAGTCAACAGTTGAATGCCGTACTGTGGGAGAATTCTTAGGACTAGCAACATCCTGCTGCACGCTTATAGTCTATCTACATATTTTACCATTCGCTTACGGATATATCTTGCCACACATTATAACGTTATCCTTCTACCCTGATGCATTCAAACACAAGGACTTATATTGTACTTACAGCATAGCATATGCGATAAGGAGAATAGTCATCTTTCAAGTATTAGCAGGCATCGACAGTTATTGCTCTGTCGTGGTAAGGTCGGTGGACAGGCAGAAGTCCTTCAAGAGTAATGGGGCTGGCGAGGGCCAGCGATAGGTTTCCAGTAGGATAAAATGACGAACGGGTACAGTCAGGAAAATGAGTAGAGAAAAACCTACGTTGTAATTGAAACAGGATTTACACTGACTGCAAAACTGAACTCTTTTTTTGTTAACGAAAAAAATTATCCTTTCCAATTGTGAAGAGACGTGTGGGTACTTTTGTGGCCCTTACATTTATCGACTCATATTGTCGTGCAGTATTTCATAGAATGCATCTCTCAGAGGACTGATTTAGACGCAAGCGCCATACCACTACGTACACCTTTTCCGATGTTCATTTTTGAAGAAAGACATTATGATTAGGTAGGTTGCATTGAATCTAGCTTTTGCCCAGTTTACCGCCTTTCGTCAAACGACAATGGCGGCTCTTTCGTCGGTAATCTCAAGGGAAAGGTAATTAGTATTTGATGAGAACTCGCCAGTGGCTTAGTGGAGGATTTACGAACTGGCTGTTTGCACTAGTGTTATTATATTAATTACCTACCTGAGATAGATATATTAACTGCTTAGATCAGTATAACTTTCCAGCCGTGAGTTACGTGGAGCCGTGAATATTCTATTTGGTCATATACGTACACTATAATATACTATATAGACTTAAATTGGGAACCTCGAACTGAAATTAGCCTTTCCCCATATGTGAGGCTTTCGCTGTGGGACTTTTCTACTAATCACTACATAGAGCTATTGCTAGGCAAAACATGGCAGATCATGATCGAATGTCTTCTAGTAAAATGTTATGTAGTTTTTTTTTTAATTCACAGATGAACCATGTTACGGAAGCACAAACTATAAGTTAACAATCAATGACTCTATAGTGTCCAGCGAGTTCCTCTAACGTATCAGACATTCTCTAAAATTCTAATTACTTGTTTTTGAAACTATATCTGGATATGGCTGCTAGGGTGAAATGCACAATCATGCCTTTAGGTTATGCAGGTTAGGCATATAGATTGAAGTTATGCATTTGCTGAGAGAAACAAACTTTATGTCAGTTTATTTTTTATTGCGTGTTACTTTACCATTTTATGTAGCTCGTGGTTGGTCAGATCATTTTGAGTTTACTACGGGGGGGATACTTTTTTGAAGGCAATTTTTAGAACAAACAACCTAAACAATTTGACGTATAGCATACATGTTAAATAAAGTCAAATTATATTCCACGATATAAGGTCCAATTACTAAACCCACAGATATTTGCCTGCCTACATTGTGTATTTCAATGGCGAACGAGTTTCAGATTTTAGTAAGCTTTTTAGAGTTAGAATAGATTTTTACACAATGTACCAACATCCATACGTACAGATACACTGGGCACTAATACATGAATCGTTCAATTTACTAAATTTCGTATTAGTTTAAAACACTTGACTGATATTTAGTAGCCGTGTCGCTTAAAAGATTCTAAGCTGTCGACAAGAGATTTATCTACATGAATTATGGATAATATCGCGTTAAATATGGATATGGAAACGAATGATCCTGACTAATCTAACCTTGAGTAAAATGGAAATTTTGAGATGCTATTTTTAAAGTTGCTGGAAGCCGGACGGAGGTATTTGTGGCGTAACTCGTAGTTACTAACTACTGTCACAAGTATGGGAACACATTGAGAGTAGAATACTCATTGTAATTAATGGTCTTTCTATAACAATGCAGTTGGTGCAAAAGAAGTTCTATAAGGAACCTAAAAGGCCCTAAAAAGATCATTTAATGCTGTATCAATACCTCACAGAAGCTTGTGTTTGGCGTGGCCTTGTTCGGCCTTAGTTTACAAAACCAAGCCCGACCCGGCTGCTTCAGCACTGATACCGCAGGTCGCATTCGTCGGCTCATCCTGACAGGCAACATGGGGGAAGAGGGGGGGGGGGATATTTTATTACTATCGAAAGTCCAGCTTAGCAAGCACCAGTGTGTCCAGCAGTCATCTACTCGTTTTTTCGTGTTCATCCACGACCTAGATCGTCGCTGTTTTCTTGAACAAACTCATCCAGACACACTAACGGCTCTGCGGGGCTGCGACAACAGCCTGTCTAAATGCCTGTTAGCTTAGCAGACAACGGTGGCTATTATCACTTTGTCACTGGCTAGTCTAACTTATGCATTTGGGGCTGGATACTGAACCAACTCACTCCGCCAAGTTTCTGGTCCTGTTACGCGTTTTTTTTCTAGACTTTAGAACCTCGTAATCTTCGCAAACGTACGTGTTATTCTTTTCGGAAGCATACACACAGACACATATATATACTTAACTTGTTTCTTAAATCGCCTTCAGCAACTATCGCTGACGTTATTGTTTTAGTAATTTTCGTTTAAACTTTAACCCGCAGATTTTGCGCATCTAGCATTTTGCGTGAACTCATTTTTACGGTTACTAGCTGGCCTCCTATAGTGACTACTGATAAAATACTGTAAATGCAAGCACAGTCATTGCTCAATCGTGTATTCAGCTTCATTTCCTGCTGGCGTATCCCATGAGATCGTACTCACTCCCGCAGAGTTCGGCTTTCTTCCAATACGAGACGGGTCGAGCAAAACTGCTCGTTCCTAATACGTACTGTCAGCAGGACTTCTGATTCTTGGGATGGTCTCGTAACAATGACATCTATATACAGACTTCAACACTCAATATTCTTAAAGGGCGCATCATTACTCAATCGATCATGACTCCTCTTAGTGCAGTTATCATTGTTATCGTTTGAGAGAAAGATGCGAAAATAAGCAGAGGAAGTTACTGAATTGTTGAAATTGAATCGACCTAGAAACGTAACTATATTAAAAAATTATTGCTTATCATTGTTGTAGGGGGTGAACATATATACATACTGTTATTGCGATGTCTTTAAGAAGAGTCTACTAGATAGGATCGTTTGTTGACTCACAAGTAAGAACAATTCTTGTAAAATTGTTGTTCATTTTTGTTGCTTTTAGTACTTCTGTAAGTTCCGGTTATGCAAACGGGGTTCAGATGAAAAATATAAACATGAAACTTGAGCAATTAAACTCATTTGAAAACGCATTTGATTAAAAAAAAAAGTGTACAAACAGTGAACTGAAAAAAAGCAAGCATCTTTAATGCATACAAAAGATGTATAGATTGTTTTTTTTTAATGCTTTTGTCCTGTAAACGGCCATTGAGCATAAAAGAATTCCAGGGCAAAAATTAGAAATCGAAAATTAGTTTTGTAAATAAAATAAAAAATGAATAAAAAAATCCGCCGCATGATACGAGCGGAGGTCAACAATGAAAGAAAGGTTGTCGTTTACGATAAGGACATTGGGAAGTAGATACGACCGTGCCGGCGCGACATGACGCTATAACAACTGTACAGCAGCAAAAGCTTATTAGAAAAAGTCTTCGCATTAAGCAGCCGCAATTAGTGGACAGAGGTAAAGCATTTCTATCGAACGACAAAGCTGGATTTCACAGCGCAACAATCATCTACCATACTCATTAAATATTTTACCCCACCGGCGTAGTCATTACGAATAGATTCTCGAGTGGCAGATATGTGTTTATAAAAGAAGTAATGCGGTTCACATTCAATCAACTTAAATTAAGCCCTGTTATTCATAAAAAACACAAACAAGAATAGACACAAGACCAGGTAGTTGGACTAAGGTTTAGATCGCTTAAGATTCTATGTCACTAGAATGATCTGGCCGGCTTTTGTATCTCTTTTGAGTCGCATATACCTTCTTCCTTGGTAAGTAATCTGCATTTATCGTGGTTGTATTCTTTATATTCACAGAATTATGACGATAGGCAGGTTCGTTCATGTCACCAAAACGATGCCAGTGAACCAAATGTGTTTTTGGGTGTGAAATAACAATTTCGGCTTAGACAAACTTCCATACCAAGTTTTTCTACTATTTTATGTGGTTTGAAGTCAGACTAAAAATGCTTTTCAAGTGTAAATAAAGGGAAATTTTCCTGGAAATGGGCAACTTAAGGGTATCCAAGCGATTCACGTTCGTACTATTTTCCTTAGCGCTACATAAAAACTTTCTTTTGAAGGTTAACTTTGAAGTAAAATGCAACTGTCCATGCGCAGTTCTATCGATTAAATATTGTTAATTATTTGTTCGATCTATAGATCTCACAGATTATCCAATAAATGGCATTATAACATTTTAATGAATTTGGTCATTTAATAAGGCAATATATAATAGTGCACCTATTTACTAAGATCGTCATTTAGTCAAGACAACGCTATGGCGGTGTAATAGGATTTAAGCAAATGAATGCATTTAAGCAAACCGAGAGCCAAATGCAGCCCATTTTTAGAATAACTACGAGTCTGCGATTTCTGTCAGCGGAAATGGGTCTTAGTCAATGAAAAAAGCCAATGCGAACTTAGACCTTCCACCTCTGCGTTCAGTTCGATTGGTAGAAGTAAAATCAACAACATTCTTTGTTTTTAGGTCTAAATTATTCTGTTCTCTGAAATTAGTTTTGCAATTATTTTCGTATCAATTAACCGCAAACGAGAGCCTTTGTTATAAATACAACGCCCCAGCTGAATAGAAACAGAAATACTAACATAAATGGTTAACTTAACATAAATGCTACTCATCCGGTGATGTACTGTAAAAAAAAAGTTTAATTACATTTATAAATTTATATATATTTTGTACATTTAGTTGGTATATAGTTGGAGCAAAAGTAGCCCAAAGTTAAAACGAATCAGTACCTACTACTCGATATATTTTTCTATCAGGCAGAAGCGAGTGTGAAAAGTCAGTAGGAGTGACAAACACAACGAGAAAAACAAATTCAACAAATTAACGGGTATAGACCTTTTTCTTTGCCGTTAGCCTATGCTAAATCGAAGAATACAAAGAAGCGCTGTGCAGGCCCAGGTCCGTCCAATGTACGCTGCAAACAATGGCAACACCCCATTTAGGCAATGTAGATGACATAAAAATAAAAAATAAATGGATAACCGGTTAGTCTGTGTGGTTAACGGAAACGACAGTACACGTAAATTACCGTGGTTACATCTGC
The DNA here is from genome assembly GCF_002532875.2 of Varroa jacobsoni. Classification (NCBI taxonomy): domain Eukaryota; kingdom Metazoa; phylum Arthropoda; class Arachnida; order Mesostigmata; family Varroidae; genus Varroa; species Varroa jacobsoni. The sequence goes on along the minus strand of NW_019213229.1, from coordinate 1,267 downwards.
GGTCACGTTAATATATAGTATATGGTGCATCGAAAACTTCCCTTTATTTGTTACGTGCCTACTTGCACAAGGGGTATCCACTGGGACGAAACTTTTATTCGATAAAGAACATCGCCTGTTACAGAAAGAATACGGCACAGCTCTTCCTCGGCGTCACGTCACTTTTTCGATGTGACACGTTGTCACGTAAACTTTGGCGAATTCATGAAATATAAAAGAGATTCAATCGATCAATGGATGAGAAAATCGGATCACATAAGTATTATGACGCAATGAGGCGCTATATAACGCGACGAGGATCCCTTACGGGCAATAAGCAGGCAAGCTAGGTATGTCCTGTTATGAAAGACGCCTTTGGCCGTAGTAAAAATCCTTTAAGTTTCCTCCGACAGAAATCGGAAGATAAAACAAACAAGAGGGAAAAAAATGCATCCATTCAAGTCATTCGCGTTGGCGGGTTCTCGCCACTCGCTTACAGGACATACGGCTGATAAAGATGCGCTGACACCCTTAATCTCGCAAACTTCCGGCGTCGTACTCATCGTGACTATCACTTAAAGGCCTACTTATCCATAGTGTAGTTATCGTCACCACGTGCTATCGGGTTCTTAAAGTTGAACTAATTATTTTGCGGGAGAAGCTTAAGCTAAGAAGAATGAAGACGACCAAAACGGCCAGGATGGGACAAAAAGAAACTCTAGAAAATAGCAGCCAGCCAGGGGTGCTGGGGACCGTTGGGAGTTTAGGGTAGGACAGAAAGGTGCTACTGCCGCTGCTTTTTATTGTGATGAAAATGTACTCAAAAGATATGGGAAGTAAATTAAATTCCGCCTTTCTGTTCCGAATCCTCTTGGGCTCTTTAGCTTGGACACAAAAAAAAGCAAACCAGTTCAGTACCTTACCCGTCTTAATCCTCCTGAGGATATAATGAAGTCAACGTAACAGGAAGCAATGTTGGGCGTCAATGCGACCAAGGGCAAATGGGTCGTTTGACCTGGAAGTAAAAAGGTTCGTTAATATCAATATATAATAATAATCACATCTAAGCCATAGGAATTATGTCTCGAATTCAGCAAGGGTAAACTACATTTGTCTGGCATTTGCTATATACGAAAGATCTCCGGTTCCGTCATTTCATGAAACGACCTTCTGTGGTGAAATAGAAAGATAGAATGTCATGTATTAAGGGCTAAACAATTGATCATTATACTACTAGACTTTCTAGATTATCATATATATATATATATATATATATATATATATATAT
>NW_019213228.1:272821-287108 GCF_002532875.2 Varroa jacobsoni | reverse complement strand
ATATAACGGGTCGCTCACTGATAAAGAAAGTGAGACTGTAAATCAGAGGGGACACTGTTGGCCGATTCAACAAGGAGTGAATTGATGCAGTTGTCTCTGTAGCAATACTTTGTATAGATTGTGCACGTTCCATATTTAGCCACAGGCGTATGCATGCCGGCCGTATGAACATGTTGCAACCATTTTTGGTAGAAAGCTCGTCATTAATATGCCAATGGAGATCCGAGAGCCGTTACGACCGAGAAGTACTCGGCGACGATAGCCAATGTTTTAATAAGGCTAATTCCCACAATGGGCATCTAGACCATGGCTTTATCCAATAGGGCAATAGGATCAATTATAATGACATCATGCAGATAGGAATATACAAGGTATGGACCGCTTGCAGAATGATCGACTGTTACCTCGAATTAGCTTCACTGTTATTATCGCCGTTGTCACGGTAGTTTTCGCCGCTTACCACGGCTGCCGCCATTACTACCGAATTGAGGATAGCTTTCACAAGAGTCTGTTCCAGGAGAGTTCATTTCGCTGGGGCCATAGTGTTGACAACTAATTCGTAGTGTGTGACGTAGATACATAATATCACTTGTTTCGACATAGCTAAACATGATTTTCCGTTTGATTGTCATTGTGATCTCTACAGAGATACGACACCTATATTGTGTCATAGACATCACAGCAAAAGCCGTTGTTCCATAGTTGACACGCAGGTTTGCGGCGGTTAGATGCGCCTCTGCATGGGCTACGTGTTTAATATTACGCGCGATTCTAGTATTGTACATAGTTAAAATATGACTTTACATGTGAACAGAAAAAAGAATAAGTATTTCAGAAGTGGGCTTGATATGCCCATATTTTGTATCTTTGCTTTATACGGTAATTCGTCATTGAAAGCCTAGCTGAAATGAAAATCGTAGGTGCAACGATGAGATACATGTCACCAGCAGCTATTTAATGATGAACGGTCGAAAATTCTGGTAGCCACTGTTACTTCCTTTACGACAATCATATGTAAAAAGGCCCGTGAGCCTCGTTTGCGTCTGACCTCGCTATCTTCAATCGGTTCCATGATCAGCTCCCGCTGAGAAGCTAGCCGGGCTTTTCGTCATGCGTATACGGCCTCTTCTAAAGTCATCTTCACTCATTTAGCAGAACCGGTCTGCCTTTAAGCATAAAATTGTGTATTTTTCAGTTATTGTCGACTACTAGGCAGAGTTCTACAATTCAACGCGTTTATAGAAAGGAAGTCGAAAAAAGAAATGGTGTGTCTCACGGTTTCGCAGCTCGTTTCAAGCAGCATACTGACTTATCCATATGACGACTGCGGCTGCTCCATAAGTGTAGAAGTAACATACGGAACGTGTGGTAAGAGTCTGGCCGCCGTTACATGCCCATCATGGTGTCACCGCAACGTCTGAAGCTTGCTTTTCGTAAACAGCTTCATTAGGATGGACAGAGGTTGGCCCGTTCGGAGCACTATCCATGACGCGACGGCATCAATAGCTGTCATGTTAAGATCAGCCGATCGACTGCGTCGTGGACGACATTTTTAGTTCTCGTCAAAAGGCAGATCTGTATCGCTGATTTTGGAATTTGTGTTTTGGCTTTTGTTTGTAGTGAAGTCGTTTCGGAGATGCCCCTCTCAGCTACGTTTCTTCCAGCCAGTTCACCATTCAAATGAAAAAAACAGCGTATATAGAGGCGTACGTAGGAAGCTCTACGTGAAATAGCTATGCACTCTATAAGCAACTAGTGGAACAGTTGTAAGGACTCGAGATTAACACCGTCCATAGACAGACAGACAGACGAACAAACATGTGATAAGTCAACCTTTTACAACATTGCCGAGCGGTGAGCAAATTCTCGAGCATCGACAATAAACAAGAAGCACTAATGATAGATCAAAACAGCCAACAGCCCCAGCAGAACGGCAGAGGCTAGTGGAAAGAAAGAACAATCACTTGAGGAAAGCGACAATGATTTTGTACAAATGATTTGTTCTTCCACGACGCTATTTCCGGTAAAAGCTGAGGTCTGGTGCGACGCTTGCTTTCGGCCACAGCATCACCTCAGTCCCAGTTCGTGCAGCTGCTCCCCGGACTGTTTTTAAAGGAAAGAAAAAAAATTCATTCATTTGTTGTCAACATTGTTCGTACAATGACATTTTTAATAATTCATGCACTTCGACGAATACCAGAAATCATATGTCATATGTTTTTTCAGCCTTCGTGAAGCAGCAGGCAGAGATGAGGCGGATAAAAACGACCGATAAACCGAATGCTGCTTGAAGCTCAATGGTAACTTCAACGAACGTTTACAAAATACACACTTGTGCTAGTATCCAACCCGTCCGATACACGTGCACCAATCAATATCTGTTTTATTACAGGTGCACGCCGTAACCACTATTGGCTTATGATAAAAACGTAGGCATTCAAGCAAGCTTCCACCCCAATAGATATCTAGACCATGAAATATTTTCGTTGCAACAACCGGCTTGTAAAGAATTATATACGGGTAGCCAACCTTATGTATATTTTTTAGCTTGGGGCTTTGTTTGGACGGCTACTCCTCTGTCGTAAGAAAAAGAGGCCGAAGGTCACCCAAATTAAGGTGCCACCATTGAAATAAACAACTCAAATCGTGTGACTAAATAGGAGCAAAATATTTCAAGTATTAATATTTCATGAAATCATGCAGACAAATTATTCGAGATTTTATTGATAAAAAACTAATCTAAGTCTTACAGGAGCATTTTAAAGGATTTATAGAAACCATAGCTCTGCTGATCCTTCTTTGCTTCATATAGGATACGACTACTCTATATTAGGTCTTTTCTATAGTCCGTTGTTGCAGTTCAACTTGTCTATTTCGCGCAAAAAGTAACTACAACGTCGGGGTTCTCAATCGTTAGGATTGGAACAGCTTCTAAAGCGGCTACGGAGTACCGTAGTTGCCATGCTATATTTTGTTAAGTCTCAACCTATGTTACTTATCAAATCTATTTAATGGCTGTTATCCTCGCTTAATTTTTGTATCTAGTCGTATGATTTAAAAAAAAAAGGCACCATTTGAATACATTGGATTCGATATAATTTATTTTCAGCATAATAATACTAATAGCCATCGCTACGAGTTCCACCATCATAATGTTTCCATAATATAATCATTCTATTGTTAGCGTTTTTGTGATGCTTTTATCGACTTCACAGACAGACAGCCACAGACACACACACACATAGACTCACAGACACGCGCGCGCACGCACACACACACACACACACACACACACACACAGAGATACACACAAATCTTTATCTTAACTAAACGTGTTTCTGTTGACCTGCTGAAAACTTCAAGCAGACATCTAGGACGAGCCATTCTTCGTTGTGTCATATCGTTAAGTCATTGTCGTTTCCTGTAGGCCTCAACCATTTTAGATTGTATACTAAAGTGTTCTCAGATTTTATTTCTAGCGTTTGCTATTTTCACCTTAATAGTGGCTCTTGTGAAGTGAATTCACTAATACTCGGCCCGATTTCGTACTCTTAACACTTGTTTCTTTTGCATTTTTGTTTGTTAGCAGATTGTCCATTGTTAATTCTGTCGTGTGAAGACAATGGAAGATAGATAATATCGTTTCCTTTGATCTTTCGTCGTATCATGTATACCTAGCCATGTCTATTGCCACATTCTTCGTGAAGAACTTTGTCATGATGTTTTAATACGCTACGTTCCTTTTTCCATTCGTCTGCGTCTTTTTTCCTCGAGTAATTAATATCAATGTAATGATCGTTATTACCACTGATTAGACACCACCACAACGACAGATCCAGTTTAATTTCGTCGTCATCATCTTCTCCCAGCGATGGCGGATTCGTTTGACATCAACATGGGGATACTTCGTGTCTCTGCCTGGTTGCGAACACAGACACGACCTCTTCTTTATCATCATAGATTCTTATCGTTAATCTACTACTACTACTACTATTATCATCAATATGTACAAGATTGCATCTAGGAGGTAGGACCACTTATTCCGGTCTGTACGTGTTCGTGAACGGTTTGTGTGAATAAAGAAAGCTACGTGTGTGTGTGGGCGCGTATGTGTTTATTGTTATTGTCGTTTCCTTTTTCGTGATTCAGCCAGGGCCGTGGAGGCCGCCGATCTCACTATGTGCGAGGCCATTGTGTTCGCCACGATCGATCAGAAAAGAAGTATGGCTCGGTCCAATTGATGGGCGAGTGTTAAAGCATTAACTACTACCATTGGTGCTATGAATAATAGCAATAGTGATTATAGCCATAATTATAATGTAATATGTAACTATGTACTTTTTATTATACATAACAGGATATCATTGGGAACTAGGATTTTGTCGGTGTTTCCGGCACCCGTCATCTCCTTACAACCGCTGCACGTCGTTACGGTAGCGAGCGGATTATACCATATTGTTTAGGTGCCGATGTGTGTGTCTGCGGGTGTGTGTGTGTGTGTGTGTGCGGGTCGAATTGGCTGCAGTATCCCTGGCATTACGTATTGCGGCGGGGCCACAGGCCTTCAAAAACCGTTGGCGTCGTCGCACTCTTTATTTAGCGCTATCCGTATTATGTATATCTTTCTGCGAAGAGACAAACGTTCGAATGCTCACACATACACTCACATCACATATACACTGTCTGAGTATCACTACTTCAGTCGTCGTGATTATCGTTTCGTGTACCTCATTGCCTTCTGTATTATTGCCTACGGAATGGCGGACGCACTCGCTCCGAACGGAAGTGCATATATATATATATAGATCTGCGTCAAATTGTTTACCGTCTACTGATGAGAGCGACCAAACTATCGTCGTCGTTGACGAGCCACCACCTATTAGTAGTAACATGCATCCCCGTTGACCAAGCGGTGACACTATATACCTAAATATGTATAGGTAGATTTATTCATTGTAGAGGTTTGTCCTCTTTGTCTGTCTGTATCGTTTGTTTTGTCTATTATTAATACTGCATCGCATTTCACCGGCCAGAGTTGTCAGGAAGATGCCGAAAATCTGTCTCAGTTTACTTCAGACCTCCCATATTATCGACTGCGTACGACGGGCTCACGGCTCAAGTCATGTGCTTGTGCGAATGCCACCATTACTTCTATTCAAGGGTCATTTGTTTCCTTTTTGTTGGTGCTATACATGCGCGTGCTATTGTCGTCATTCGAGCGTTTGGTTGCTAACTGCTTAACGGCACGCAGCAGTGGTCGCGTACGATACCAGTACAACAAAGATGGCGTGACAAAGGCTAAAGTTGTAGTGAACGCCTTAAATCTAGTGTCAATAATATGCAAATATAATTAATAGGACCTTTTTTTAGGGCAACACTTTTCTTTCTGCCAGACGCGGCCATTGCTAAGTTTCCGTTCTTGTTGGCAACGCGCACAATGTAGGCTCTCGAACAGGCTTAAGAGATCATCGGGATTATTTTGCGACAATGGGATCACGGGGCATGTGAATGCAGGGAGGTGGGGGCGAGGCGCAAGATTCTTCTGGTCGTAACGTTACTTCCAGCTCCGCTCACGGTGAATGCGAGGCAGGCGCAGGGGAACTAGATGGCGAGGGCGAGCACACGTCAATTTGGGGACTCGAACGACCAGGCGTGGGTGGTAGAGACAAGCAAAGACCGCCTGTCTGGCTTTGTAGTGGTGGTACTCCTGCTTGGCCAACAGACGAAGGCGGTGGTGACATGAGTGGCGGTGTGGACCGTGTTAGAGGGTACGGGCTAAAACGCGATGCCGATACCGGGGGACTTTGACGTAACTGTTGTTGCTGGGCTGCTTGTACGAGGGCGGCTTGACTGAGGGCAGCCATTCGTAAGGCGTATATCTGTTGTTGTTGAATGGCTTCGGCTGTCGCGCTGGACGGGGCGCTGGATGCGGCTCCAAGCGGCCCATGCTGCGCGAATAGAGCGAGCTGCTGGGCATAGGCAGCCGCCATATGTTGCAGATAGGCAGTAGGATCGGCTCCCGTTAGGCCAGGGGCACCAGGAAGTCCTGACAGGACCTCGTGTCCTGACAGCCCGCTAGGGTCGGCCATGAGTCGACTGAATGGATTGTCACCGAGAATGCTCTCCATGGTCTCGCTGCAAACAGATGGAACACAGCCAGTGTAATAACAAGGGTTAGACATATGCGTAGTACTTATGGCCTTGTTGCCAGAACACTAATACCAGCAAAGCTACAAGTGAGTTGAAAGGTTCCCGCCGCTGCCGCTGGCATAGACGCACACACACGAGACTCGATTCCATGGACCACACCGGTTGCGCTGACGACCGCTCTTCTACCTTCCGCGTAACAGCTCTCTCTTCTTGCGCTGTCTTCCTACCTATATGACTTTCTTTCGTTCGCTCACTCTGGGAAGTTCGCTAGCCCGCTGAGTAACTATGTGAGTGTCTTAGTGCTTTTAAGACAGAAGGAAATGACTTTGTACGTTCCGCTCTGAAAGACACTTCTTCTTCTTAGTTTCTAGCTAAATAAGAGTGCCTGCGCTGGTGGCCACACCAGTCTTAAGATGGTCGAGCGCAACAAAGAACGTCAGGCCACGATGCCGCACCCCGCCACGACAATCTCACTTTGCATTGACAGATAGATACATTACATGGGCGCAATGTCGCTGTCGTTGCGGCTGTAGCTTTGCCACACTGAACTCATCAGGGTCATGTGGAAAAGGCCCGTTACCAAAACAAGACACTTACCGTTCGAGATCGCTGAGTCGAGACGAATCGCGGAATCCCTTGGCGAAGGGGTTCGAGTCGATCTTGAGCTTAGTGATGAGCTGGTTCTGGTAAGCGGTCACGGCTGTAAACGTCGTCTCGGGAAAGACGAACGTTGTGCACTCTTCATCGTCGACGTTACCGATTGGATTATTGGCTGCCGAGGCGCGTCTCCGGATCAGGTGGATACGCGGCTGGTACTTGTGCATCGAGTTCAATACAATCTGTAAGCCGAAACAACAATATTGTTGAACTTGAAAATGACAGCTCCAGCAAAATACTGTTGCTACCCTGCTGATTTACATTTTGGCCCCCCTCGAATAACAAGAAGATAAAGTAGAATAGGCATGGAAAAGAAAAATCTGGAGATGGAAACAAGCAGAACGAAAAGGGCACTGGAAATCGTTGACCACCAAACACAACTGCGGTCTGATCACACGACTGAAGTTCATATGGCCTGATTCTAGAACTGATTAAAAAAGCGGTATCGGGTTGAATGCGGCCGTTCACTTCGAGGCAGCTACGACATCGCATATAAAACTTACCATCAATGAAGAGCTGCCCCTGACAACAACGAAAGGCCAAACATGTATCAACTCGTACTAATAACTATATAATTGTGGTGATAATGAAATTCTGCATTGACCTCCGGATGTAATATATTTACATAAAAAGGTCACGTGATCTCTCGTATAAGCGCACAAGTGGAGCACCAGGATAGCAAGAAAAAAAAAGGACGGTGCCAATGATTGACCTTTTTAAGTAAGCATATCACCACCGCCAGGTTCATTCGATCTGTCTAGTGGTGACCGCATTAAAAAGGCCGTTGACAACAAAGAACCGAAAACGAGCTCTACTCGCTTTATTTCTCAATCAACTGATATCTGTTGCTTGTTGTCGTATTACCATTCAAGCAAAGCCAGCAACACGCGAATGCGCGTCACGCACTACGCCCACGTTGTCGGGCAAGCAAATAGCCGCTACACGTTACCAGCTGACAGTGGAGGCAACAGCATCAGCGTTACTCACAGAGCATTAGACCTAGTATAGGTAGGCAGCATGGCAGGCATGGTAGCCGTTGACACTTGATAGGCTATGAAACAGACTGTGACAACAACTACCAAGTGGTTCTCTTTTTTCCTGAAGTTACAGCAGTACCAAGTTTCAGCCTTTAGGCTATTCTGTGCCGTGCGTGTACGCAACGTACCCGAGCATGGTGGGTGGCAGGCAGTTAGTGCTGAGCCTGTGGAGATAGCACATGGCATGCAAACGCTTCGTACCAGCACGAACTGGAACACAAACGACTCGTTGCGATCCGTGCGCTACTCGACAAATCTCGATGTGACCTCATATGCTACTGCTGCTGTTTCCATTGCTTGTCCTCATAAGCTGATGAGGCCAACGTCTCGTATGGTCTGTTGGGTGCGCTGCAGCAGTGGCGGCGGCACCAGCCTCCCCGTATCTTACTTTAGACACAATATATATTGGCTGTTTCCTGTATGACTGGTCGGTTAACGCTCTATCGCACGAACCACGAACGATGGATATCTTGACAGCAACGAGGAGGAACAGTTCGGTCATCAAAGGGCTTTTAAACAGGTTCATTTTTAACTGTGCCCATAGCTACCTACCTATCGACGTTTGCCTAATAATAAGTGCGAGCGTGAAAGTGTATGGGATCTTATTTATAGGGTTTATTGGCTGTTTGTGTGTATTTACGGGCATAGCACATAATGACGTTGGCAACCTCCATCATTGTCATCAATAACAGCAGCAGCAGCAGCAGCGCGACTATAGTCAAAGCGCCAACGCCTTTCCCAACGTAAAAACGGGTAAACATTGTGGTCAAATACTAAGAACAGTACTCATTGAGCCCTTTCTGCCATAGAGACCTGTTGCGAGTAAGAATACTTCATATTGACGGTATAAAAGTCATGAAAAGTCCAAAGGGCTTCTCCTATCTTCCTCATTACAACAAGCCTCAGCCGGCTTAAGTTACGGTTACACAGACTCTGTGTGGGTTGATAGATACGTGCATATGGCCGATCACAGCCATCTCCAATGACAACGAAAAACAAACCAGGAACGAGTGGGGGCAGCAACGTATTCTTTCCGTATGGTCACTACTTGCTGTACAAAAGACAACAGATGACAATGAATATCGACAGGCATCACCTCGACGAGGTCATCTCTTCAACTGCCATCGTGCGATACGGGTTCGGCGAAAATTGTGAAACGGACAAAACTTCGCTACGTCTGTTGGCTTGCTGGCCTACTTGAAGGCCTGTCGTGTGTCGGTGGCCGGGTGAGTGGCACCTCGTAACGCCGATTATGTAGCAAAGCGTCAACAACAGCGATCGTAACAGCAACTGAATCAAGACGAATTCCTCGCATAGCATCGAAGACATAGCTTCATCGAAACCTAATGGTACGGAGACAGCCGCGTTCGAGCGTGCGACGTTGCTTCCCCAAAATTGTCAAGATGCGTTTTCTGGGCATGCTAAGATGCTGTTGTTGTGCTACCTGCAACGAGCACGAAGTCAAGCCAGCAAAATTGTCTCTGTGGCATTCCAATGACTCATCTACTAAGAGCATTAGTCTAGTACTTATTTAATTTGTGTTTGTAAACATTCGTTGGCGACACTCACTATTTCGAATGAAAGTGCTAGCTTCGGCCAGCACATATCGAGCACCGATCAGCAAGAACAAAAGGCTTTATACTAAAGGCACGTACGTTAGGCCACAATGAGTTCCTTGCTTGCTGTCATCTCCTATCTGAGACAGGGAGAGCAGCGGGTGGTCTATAAGCTGCTTGCTACTCGTACTACAACGATTGTCGATGAGATCGTCGAGGTCGCCTTTCGTGGCTATAGGTGGGAGCAAAGTACAAGCAGACGACTGTAGTCGGTCTGGGGGTGACACGGCCCCTGGAGTGGCTTCTGCCGTCCGCCACTTGTTCAGTGGATAGATTCTTCTCGGAATCCGAGCGATACACGATGGACGATGACACTTCGGACGGACTGATGCTGGATACTGGTGGCTCATTTTTAGTTGGGCAGCTGCAGCGGCCAGAGCATTAGCAGCACGGACGGCTCCATCGAGAGGGCGACCCATCCAAGGGCGATATGTGATGCATATGACAAAACGACGACGACGACGACGACGACGACGACGATGAAGATGACGTCGACTAAGAACAATGGTATAACAACGACAGCTCGTATTTCATCTGCTAGTAGTACTACCTCTCATGTGCGAACGTTTCAACGCCTCTTCGCGTTCGCTAGCCATCTTGTCAGCAGCCGTCGCCGGCGTTGCTATTCCTTTGATGACCGCTTCCATTACCACGACTTTTTCTGCTGCGACTACTAACGTATAGTAACTATGTACAGTATAAATCTGCCCCTGATTTCGCATCACTTTTGGGTGGCCTTGATGATTTAACTGGTTGTCGACAGAAGCGAGAAAACACAAGAAGGGAAGAGAAAAGGCTGACCCGGAGGACAGAAAGGAGACAGAGAGAGAGAGAGAGAAAGAGAGAGAGAGAGAGACAGCGGAAGACAGAAAAAGATTGCATGCAGTATTGATGAACAAGTCGAACGCTCGCTTCCAAATAACCGATAAATGCAACGCATCGCTTGATGAGGCCAAAGTGTAATAATTTTGTAGGAGAAATTAGTCGGTACTTACATGTCCTTGCTTGTCCATTTCGTTGTTGGTAAGTTTGACCTTTTCGAAGGAGACGACCTGCTTCCGCAGTTGATCGGCGGCGTACGGGGAGTCGGGATGCTGATAAAGACGGTTCGGCGAAGGTGGATCAGCCTTGCCTGCCACCAGCCAGCACGAACGATGGTAAGCGTACCGGTAACGCTTGTTGTCGCACGGGACGATGTCAAGTAGCACATGGTACCGGTGCTCCGCTGAGATCGCCGGTAGACCGCTGAACGATACGCGGACCGTTGGGAACATCCTCCTGGAATAACCAAATTGAAAACCATTAAACATAATGTTTCGCAAGTAAACAATGAAATATTGTGCCTTATTATCGTAGGTGCAACGATTGACTGTACTTTAAACATACTCTCGACATTCGACCTTATCATCTTTGCAGACATTTTCTTGCCCTCTATCGTAGTGATTTCTCTATCGCGTTCCATCCCTTACGCCCCAGCCCATTTACGGTCGACTTCAGTTTTTTCATTTGCCTTTCTACGAGACCGAGCGACAGCACGAATCATACGCGTCTAGCTTCTGATTACGGTTGCTGCTGACAGTAGATCATATGAGAAAACGATTGTACTGATCGTATGAATAACTGTAAAAGCAGCTGTACTATCGCTTCTGTAGCGGCCGATCAACGCCAACTATACGGCGCAGCTCACGTCGCAGCAGAAGTCGTTGCCACTTATACAACGGTACCAGCGCAACCTTCGCCGCAGCCTGTTGTTGTTGTGGATGCTGGCGTGTCCGTGTCTTTCTCTGCATATTGTCTACCTATTCTTTTCGCTGTTGTTATCCATAACATCTGACTGCTAATGGCCTGCCTGCCTGACTGATTGAATGACTGACAACTCCGCTTTTATTCTTCTAACAAGCGCTATCTGATTCCATTTGATTCACAGCTATGCGTGCCGCTCCCGTTGCCGCCGCCGTCAGTGGCACATATTTGACGCGCTCGTGTCCTGCTGCTATTGTCATCGTTTTGCCGGCTACCGTCAGGCGGTTCGTCCATCCATCCGTATGTCGGCTTTACCTCAGTTGATCGCGGTTTCTGCCGCCTCCATCTTCGCCTTCGCTTGTCCGATTTCGAGCGCCTGCCCAATTCAAATTAGGCATTTACTTACTAGCAGCAGAGGGAGAGACAGTTTAGCACGGTAGTGGGGCCTGCGAGTGCCGCTACCGCTTAGATTGATTTGCGCGCTTCGCAATAGGTCGCCGCTTCGTACAAGAACAACAGCAACTCCAGCCGTCGTAACAACAAGCACAACATCGAATATGTTATTTTTTCGAATTGAACCATTATTTGTGGTGTTTAGTTGTGGCGACGTGGGTCGTCGTTTGACTGGCCGGCTGTTCATTTTTGCTGATACCAGATGCTCTGCGTCAACTACGCAGCTAAGGCACAGTCGATATTTGAGAAATTTTCTTTGGTCTACTGCCTATTGATTCAAAATAGTACGACCATTACTAGCAACGGTTAAACCTGAAGGGGCTTATATAGCCGTCAAGCACAATTCCTTGTCATGATTAGGGGCCACTACTAAGGCCGCTATTGCTTCACAGCGGAACAAAAATAGGCTGAGCAGTGGCGAGGTGCCCGGAATCGATAGTTCGTCAACTTCAGGTTCTTCTGAACACCCGGACGTACAGTCGCCTAAGCGAGGACTACTGCAGCAGCAGCAGCAGCAGCAGCAATAGCGGCGGCAAACTTCAAATTGAATAATAACAGTAACAAGAAGGGATAAGAAACGACAACGTCGAGGAACGTCAAGCATACAGTTGCATATGTAGCAACTGGTGCACAGATTCGTTCGTGCGTCCTCAAGCCAGCCATCAGTTGAACTTATCTTTTGGCGATCCTCCTCAACTGGATGGACAGACCTGACGTCGGAATTACGGCTAATGGCGTCCGACGTCAGTCTGTAAGATGCCGTAGACTAGAATTGTCTGAGTCAATATTGGCAGTTTGAAGTAGAGAAAGAGAGAGAGCAACACTCTTAGGCGGAGGAGGTTGATAGTACAAGCGTAGGTAGATGTGCTGATCGATCGATCGATCGATCGACCTATGAACAAAAATTAAAAGAAGGGACCAGCGCTACAAGCATTGGCTGCTTATTTGCGCTGGTCACCTCTATATATACTCTTTTCTGTGTAGGTGTCTTTATGTTTGTGCATGCCTGCATCAGTAAAGATGCACAGGTTGATACGCGAGTGCCCACATATGGCTACTTGTGTACAAGTTTTCCTACTAAGGATCACCTATGTCGAACATCTCCGATAAAAGATAGAAGCGTTTTTCGATTCGTGGTGCTTTGCGTCCATTATTCTCACGTTTGGCCTACTATTTGTCATAGACATCAGAAAATTAAGCATACATGCCAGGTTATTCGTAGAAGATGATCGCCTAAACTCTCTATCGGCATCCATAACTAGAAACAAAGAAAGAGACTGAGCCTACTATCAAGGTGGGAATTCAAATCCCTTCAAAACAGTTCAACTGTTACGTGTACGCTAAATTCAATGTTTTCAGCTCGCTCAATTGTCTTACAACAAAATGTTTACTTCGTTCGCCACCAAGTCGCCTAAGCATTTGCTATTCGTCGAACGTTGCCATCATACAACGGCCAACGATGCGTGTCCGTGAATAGGGTAAAGCAAGATCGAAGAAAGCGTTCCTTCCCAGCAGGGAGCGAATTCCTCCGGAGTTCATCTCCCGCCAACGATAACGGCTCGCGACGCCAAATCGGAGCTGTTGCTGATCAGGTAAATACGCTTTTGGTCGTACACACGTGCGTTGTCATCGTTTTCTTTCTATTTATTTTGTCCTTCCGTTTTGTTGAACGGAACGTAAAGGATGTGTGCGGTATCGGCAATGCATAACATTGGTGACGTCAAGTTCACTGCGCTGGCAAGAAGTAGATGGGTGAAGCTGTGATATAGTGGTTGTGCTGTTCTTGCTCCTGCTGTATAGAGTCAATATTTATTCAGTGACTACGATCGACAAGACGGCCCATAACAATGTTCACTCGTTGACGCTCCTGATCATTGATTACAGTACGTTCAAATGATGTAAAACTTTAAACGCGTGCGAACACGACCACCGCGATCCATCCAGCGGGTGGCGTTAGACCGTTGTGTTTGACGACGTTGACGCCAACGCTAACGGTCGTCACAACTAGCGGTGTAGCCGCTTTACTAATACATTTAGGGTATACGGAGAGCTCTGAACACCCCTGCGGGCGTCATGCGGGATATGTGGACATGGTCCACATAACACTATGTATAAGGGATTGTGGATGCCACCGAAATAGTAGCCATTATATCACACAAATTCACCGTGCTGGTTAAGTTGGAATAGATGCAGACATAAATTTCGTCACATTCCATGGTGGTTTTGTGGCGATGTCTCAACGGGTCGTTGAGACATCGCCCCTATGACCTTTTCGAGGGGCAAATGAACGAATCCGTTGAATTTAGTGTCTTCACGTTAACAACAACAATAACAACGGAGATTTACCCGCGTAACTTCGATCCTTCTGCAGGAGATGTCGAGATGGGCACTTACGTCAGATATTACATGGCTTTATCTTTTACTCAGACCGTCCCTCTTATGCCTTTAATTAAGATGTATTGTATGATTCGCTGGTTAAACCGTACAAATCAAGGTCTCTACCACTTTCATAGGGCGTGAGTTACTTTTAATGACTAACAGGATCGGTTGGATCCGAGACATGCGACACTTCAGCTTCGTTAGGATTGATATTCAATTTCAGTTGCACGGCTCCTTCTACATCTGTATTTG